>NC_053024.1:511341460-511547274 GCF_003073215.2 Triticum urartu | reverse complement strand
GAATTCTTTGAATATCCATGATTCTAATGATGATTGCACTAGTTATGATGAAAATGCCTCCTATAAACATGTCAATTTTTGTGGAGTACATTGGGTTTGCAAGTACACACCAAATAGGGAAGATAGATATTGCAAGAGGCATAAGTACTTAGAAACTAAATTGTTGCAATAAGAGCTAGATGAATGTGCTGAAAGATTCAATATTTTTCGTGCCCCTTGTGAACTTTGCAATGAACATGGTCATTTAAAGCTCCAATGCTATTTGTTTCATGATCAAGTCGTGTCCAAATCTTGTGATAATTTGATTACCCTTGAGCATCATAAAGAGCTTAGCCTTCTTTTGGGTTATGAATAAATGAAACGTATAACTAAGGATATTCCAAAATTTTCCCTTGATAAAGTTCTTGATTTTGATCTAGAAAATATTTATATGTATTGTGCGGTGAATTGCATTGAAAATACTTATATTGCCAATTACATAAATAAAAGAAAACAAATAGAGGATGAAGAGAATACTAATGAAAGGGAAGAGACTTCCCAATATCCTCCTATTATTTCTTTTGATGAATCGGGTAACGAGGAGGAGCCTCCTATTCAACCAATCTCATTAATAAGGAGCTCCAAAAAGAGAATTGAACCCACGCATGATGTGGTGAAGAAGAAGAAAAGAAAAAGGCAGAGAGGTAAAAAGATATATCTCCCAAATAATGCTGCTCCTATTACTATTGTGCCTCATGAAAATATAATTGTGGAAGATAATGGTACTTCTTATGATCTTGAAAATCTTTTTGGCACTTGCTTGGAAGAATATAATACTTGCTATACTATTGGTGCTATCTATGCTATTAATGATGAGAGTGATTATGCTTATGATACGAAAATGCCCAAGCTTGGGGAAGCTACGTTTGATTAGGATGACATATTTGAGAATATATTTGCTGCAATTAATGTTTGTCCCATGCTTGGGGATGCTACGCTTAATGAAGATTATATTTTTAGTCTCCCAAGTTTTGATATGCAAATTCATAATGATAATAACATGCCTCCTACTTATGATAATTATTGTGATGATAAATATGCTATAAAAAGTAGTGAGGATTATATTTATAAAACTTGTCATGATTATGGTTGCCCCTTTTCTTAACATTACTCTTTTAATATGGAAACAATTTATAATATTCAAGTCTCTTATGATACTCCCACTATCCCGAACGGGAAGAACTTTGCTTATGTGGAGAGTAGTAAATTTTCTATGCGTGTAGATCATGAAAGGAATGATTTAGGTGATGGTTATCTTGTTGAATTCATTCATGATTCTACTGAAAATTATTATGAGGGAGGAATATATGCTTGTAGGAATTGCAATAATATCAAGTTCCCCCTCTATGTGCTTAAAGTTTTGAAGTTATGCTTGTTTTACCTTCCTATGCAAGTTGATTATTGTTCCCGTAAGTTGTTTGCTCACAAAATCCCTATGCATAGGAAGTATTTTAGACTTAAATGTGCTATTCATATTCTTCCTGATGCTCTCTTTATGTTTCAATTCTTATCCTTTATGTGAGCATCATTGAAATCATCATGCCTAGCTAGGGGCGTTAAACGATAGCGCTTGTTGGGAGGCAGCCCAATTTTATTTTTGTTCCTTTCTTTTTGTTCCTGTTTAGTAATAAATAATTCATCTAGCCTCTGTTTAGACGTGGTTTTATGTGTTTAATTAGTGTTTGTGCCAAGTAGAACATTTGGGAAGACTTTGGGAAAGTCTTGTTGATCATGCTGCCAAAAACAGAAACTTTAGCGCTCATGAGAATTGCTGCCATTTTTATTTGGAGAGTGCTATTTAGTTAATTATTTTTGCAGATGATCAATAGATAAATTTCTCAGGTCCAGCAATTTATTTGAGAATTTTATGAGTTCCAAAAGTATACGTTAGATCCAGATTACTACAGACTGTTCTGTTTTTGACAGATTTTGTTTTTCATGTGTTGTTTACTTATTTTGATGAATCTATGGCTAGTAAAATAGTTTATAAACCATAGAGAAGTTGGAATAAATTAGGTTTAACACCAATATAAATAAAGAATGAGTTCATTACAGTACCTTGAAGTAGTGTTTTGTTTTCTTTCGCTAACGGAGCTTACGAGTTTTCTGTTAAGTTTTATGTTGTCAAGTTTTCAAGTTTTGGGTAAGGATTCGATGGACTATGGAATAAGGAGTGGCAAGAGCCTAATATTGGGGATGCCCGAGGCACCCCAAGGTAATATTCAAGGATAGCCAAGAGCCTAAGCTTGGGGATGCCCCGGAAGGCATCCCCTCTTTCGTCTTCGTTCATCGGTAACTTTACTTGGAGCTATATTTTTATTCACCACATGATATGTGTTTTGCTTGGAGAATCAATTTATTTTGTTAGTATTTGCTTGCTTCTATTTATAACAATGTTTTTGCATCTTTTATTTCAATAAAAGTGGCATTGATAGCCTTTACTATGCCTATTTTAGAAGTCTACATGTTGCTGTTTGAAAACAGAAAGTTTACCGCTGTTACAATAATTCCCTAGAAAATTAAGAATGTGATAAAATGTTGAAACCTTTTACATATTAATATCTGATAAATTTACTACAGTGGGAATTTTATTTCATAATTTTTGGAGTTAGGCAAGTATGGATGTTGCTGCATTCTTTACAGACTATCCTGTTTAGGCAGATTGCTGTTATGTTTGCATTGTTTGCATATGTTTGCTTCTTTAATGATTCTATTTGAGGATAGGACTATTAAATATGCAGAGGCATTTAGTATGCAATGTTGAATAATAATTTTAGTGATTTTCTACAGTAGAGTATGATAAGGTTTTGGCAATGGTTTATACTAACTTATCTCACGAGTCCTTGTTGAGTTTTGTGTGGATGAAGCTTTTGAGATTTAGGGAGACCGTGATATGAGAGGAATTAAGGAGACACAAAAGCTCAAGCTTGGGGATGCCCAAGGCATCCCAAGATAAATTTCAAGAAGTATCAAGCATCTAAGCTTGGGGATTCCCCGGTTGGCATCCCACCTTTCTTCTTCAACAACTATCGGTTAGTATCGGTTGATCCTAAGTTTTTGCTTCTTCACATGATGTTTTCTATTATTAGAATGTCATTTTATTTTGCTCTGCATGCTGTTTGAATAGAATACCAAGATCTGAAATTATTAAATGTTAGAGAGTCTTCACATAGTTGCATAATTATTCGACTACTCATTGATCTTCACTTATATCTTTCGGAGTAGTTTGTCATTTGCTCTAGTGCTTCACTTATATCTTTTAGAGCATGGTGGTAGTTTTATTTTGAAGAAATAGGTGAAATCTCATGCTTCACTTAGATTATTTTGAGAGTCTTAAATAGCATGGTAATTTTCTTAAAATCCTAATATGCTAGGTATTCAAGAATAATAAAATTCTCTTATGAGTGTGTTGACTACTAAGAGAAGTTTGATACTTGATGATTGTTTTGAGATATGAGGATGGTAATATTAGAGTCATGCTAGTTGAGTAGTTGTGAATTTGAGAAATACTTGTGTTGAAGTTTGTGATTCCCGTAGCATGCACGTATGGTGAACCGTGATGTGATGAAGTCGGAGCATGATTTATTTATTGATTGCCTTCCTTATGAGTGGCGGTCGGGGACGAGCGATGGTCTTTTCCTACCAATCTACCCCCCTAGTAGCATGCGCGTAGTACTTTGTTTCGATAACTAATAGATTTTTGCAATAAGTATGTGAGTTCTTTATGACTAATGTTGAGTCCATGGATTATACGCACTCTCACCCTTCCACCATTGCTAACCTCTCTAGTACCGCGCAACTTTCGCCGGTACCATAAACCCACCATATATCTTCCTCAAAACAGCCACCATACCTACCTATTATGGCATTTCCATAGCCATTCCGAGATATATTGCCATGCAACTTTCCACCGTTCTGTTATTATGACACGCTTCATCATTGTCATATTGCTTTGCATGATCATGTAGTTGACATCGTATTTGTGGCAAGGCCACCGTTCGTAATTCTTTCATACATGTCACTCATGCATCATTGCACATCCCGGTACACCGCCGGAGGCATTCATATAGATTCATATCTTGTTCTAAGTATCGAGTTGTAATTCTTGAGTTGTAAGAAAAATAAAAGTGTGATGATCATCATTATTAGAGCATGGTCCCAGTGAGGAAAGGATGATGGAGACTATGATTCCCCCACAAGTCGGGATGAGACTCCGGACGAAAATAAATAAATAAATAAATAAAAGAGGTCAAAGAAGCCCAAATAAAAAAAAGAGAAAAGAGGCCATAAAAAATAGAGAAGGCCCAAATAAAAAAAATAAAAAAATGAGAGAAAAAGAGAGAAGGGACAATGCTACTATCCTTTTACCACACTTGTGCTTCAAAGTAGCACCATGATCTTCATGATAGAGAGTCTCCTGTGTTGTCACTTTCATATACTAGTGGGAATCTTACATTATAGAACTTGTCTTGTATATTCCAATGATGGGCTTCCTCAAAATGCCCTAGGTCTTCGTGAGCAAGCGAGTTGGATGCACACCCACTTAGTTTGTTTTGTTGAGCTTTCATAAACTTATAGCTCTAGTGCATCCGTTGCATGGCAATCCCTACTCACTCACATTGATATCTATTGATGGGCATCTCCATAGCCCGTTGATACGCCTAGTTGATGTGAGACTATGTTCTCCCTTTTTGTCTTCTCCACAACCACCATTCTATTCGACATATAGTGCTATATCCATGGCTCACGCTCATGTATTGCGTGAAGATTAAAAAAGTTTGAGAACATCAAAAGTATGAAACAATTGCTTGGCTTGTCATCAGGGTTGTGCATGATTTAAATATTTTGTGTGGTGAAGATGGAGCATAGCCAGACTATATGATTTTGTAGGGATAACTTTCTTTGGCCATGTTATTTTGAGAAGACATAATTGCTTTGTTAAGTATGCTTGAAGTATTATTATTTTTATGTCAATATGGACTTTTGTCTTGAATCTTATGGATCTGAATATTCATATCACAAGTAGGAAGAATTACATTGAAATTATGCCAAGTAGCACTCCGCATCAAAAATTCTTTTTTATCATTTACCTACTCGAGGACGAGCAAGAATTAAGCTTCGGGATGCTTGATACGTCTCCAACGTATCTATAATTTTTGATTGCTCCATGCTATATTATCTACTGTTTTGGGCAATATTGGGCTTTAATATCCACTTTTATATTATTTTGGAACTAACCTATTAACCGGAGGCCCAGTCCAGATTTGCTGTTTTATGCCTATCTCAGTGTTTCGAAGAAAAGGAATATCAGACAGAGTCGAAACGGAACGAAATCAACTGCAGAAGTTATTTTTGGAAGGAAACACACCTGATGGACTTGGACCCCACGTTAGGGGAGCCACAAGGTGCTCATGAGGGTGGGGGGCGCGCCCCCCTAGGGCACGCCCCCTGTCTCGTGGGACCCCCGTGGATCCTCCGACGTCCTCCCTGCACCCATATAGACCCACGTGACCTAAAACTTCCGAAACGCAACATAGATCGGGAGTTCCACCGCCAGAAGCCTCCGTAGCCACCGAAAACCAATCTAGACCCGTTCCGGCACCCTGCCAAAGGGGGCAATCCTTCTCCGGTGGCCATCTTCATCATCCCGGTGGCCTCCATGATGAGGAGGGAGTAGTTCTCCCTCGGGGCTGAGGGTATGTACCAGTAGCTATGTGTTTGATCTCTCTCTCTCTCTCTCTTGTGTTCTTGAGATGTTACGATCTTGATGTATCGCGAGCTTTGCTATTATATTTGGATCCTATGATGTTTCTTCTCCCCTCTTCTCTCTTGTAATGAATTGAGTTTCCCCTTTGAAGTAATCTTATCGGACTGAGTCTTTAAAGATTTGAGAAAACTTGATGTATGTCTTGCCGTGGATATCTGTGGTGAAAATGGGATACCGCGTGCCACTTGATGTATGTTAAGGTGACCAACTTGCGGGTTCATGAACCGATGCATAGGGGTTGGCACACGTTTTCGTCGTGATTCTCCGATAGATCTTTGGGGCACTCTTTGAGGTCCTTTGTGTTGGTTGAATAGATGAATCTCAGATTGTGTGATGCATATCGTATAATCATACCCACAGATACTTGAGGTGACATTGGAGTATCTAGGTGACATTAAGGTTTTGGTTGATTTGTGTCTTAAGGTGTTATTCTAGTACGAACTCTAGGGCTGTTTGTGACACTTATAGGAATAGCCCACCGGATTGATTGGAAATAATAACTTTGAGGTGGTTTCGTAACCTACCATAATCTCTTCGTTTGTTCTCCGCTATTAGTGACTTTGGAGTGACTCTTTGTTGCATGTTGAGGGATAGTTATGTGATCCAATTATGTTAGTATTGTTGAGGGAACTTACACTAGCGAAAGTATGAACCCTAGGCCTTGTTTCAACACATTGCAATACCGTTTACGCTCACTTTTATCACTTGCTACCTTGATGTTTTTATTATTTCAGATTACAAAAACTATTATCTACCATCCATATACCGCTTGTATCACCATCTCTTCGCCGAAATAGTGCACCTATACAATTACCATTGTATTGGGGTGTTGGGGACACAAGAGACTCTTTGTTATTTGGTTGCAGGGTTGCTTGAGAGAGACCATCTTCATCCTACGCCTCCTACGGATTGACAAACCTTAGGTCATCCACTTGAGGGAAATTTGCTACTGTCCTACAAACCTCTGCACTTGGAGGCCCAACAACGTCTACAAGAAGAAGGTTGTGTAGTAGACATGGACCAGCCCTACCACACATAACCCAAACTCTCGCAGATTATACCCCTACTGCGATGGACAGAGAACCTGCTTCACCCAATCTAACCCCAACCCCAGCCGATAGTAACCCAGTTCCCGTTGACACAACACCATCTCCACCACAGAGCTCCCAAACAAGAGCGGTTAGTAAGGCAGCTCTAGTGCCCAAAGGGCCAGTACTATCACGGCGAACCCCAACTCCACCAGTTAGTACGCCTATTCATGTGGAGGAAGCACAACCAGCTAGTCATAGTTTAGCATCTATCACATTTGATGTTGTTAAATCGTATGTGCGTATCTTCCCATCTTGGAAATATTATACTGAAGATGAAGGAAAATGCCAGTTTGCAGGTGTTTGTCCAAGAGTTATGTGTAAGTAATGTTATTCATGGCAATTACTTTGCTTCGTCCTATACATCCTACCTCCATGATGGTTATAATACAGCAAATTTTCCCATTTTTCTCTATAGAGAAGGACCGATTTGGAAACTCAGGATGAGGTAACCTGTGCTAATACCTCTGCTATGTTCAAGAATGCTTGGTGGCAGTATTGGAATTACCTGAAGAAAACGTACTTCACCGGCAAACAAACTCATCAAATTCCCTTACGTTCTCCTGAGACACATTTACTGGACGATGACTGGGAACACCTTGTTTTGTACTGGTCCCGTACCAAGAATGTGGTAAGGTCTATGAGCTCATTTTCTATTTTTAAGTATTATATTCTTGCGTCTTACTGTACTCTGTTCATGTAGAACAAGTGCCTAAACCTGAAGAACAACTGTTCTAATTTAAGATTCCATTGCTATCATAGTTCAAAAAAGCGCTAGGCGTTAATTGTGTGTTTTGCCACCGCCTTGCGCTTTACTAACCAAAGCGCATGCTTATGCGCAGTTATGCACAGATTATGCGTAGTTATGCGCAATGCGTTTTGCCAACGCCTAGAGCCTAGGCGTGCTTAAGCGCTCGCTTAGGCGCGCCTTTTTTTAAATTTGATTGCTTTGCTCTTGTATCACTGTATTTACTCATACAAACTTATTTTTAAATTGAAGGATCCAATCGAAACTCCAATGGCACAACAGGTATGTTCACGCATGTTTCTTTAACAGGTTTGCTCTTATCAATAGCTCTGTTGATTTCAATTTCAATTGTGTATACAGTTGAGTTTCATATCATGCACATTAATAGCATCACAACAGAGCCAATAGTGTTGTTGTACATGTAGACCTGTGGTACCCATCTGAAATCTTGTTGTGCCGTGTTGTTTCCCACGCTTTGTATTCTTTCACTGCTGCTTTATCTTGAACTGATATGATTTGAACCATGTCTCTATTTTGATTCGGCAAGACAATGCAGTGACCATAGGACATAGATATATGTTTGTTTGATGCTTTTATTATGTACTAGTACTTGGCAATAGAAGACTTGGTAGTTTAATCCTGTCCACCTTACTAATGAACTGGTTCACCGAAATGAGTTTCATATACTAGTACATGCTAAACTTGTTGTGTGTCTGCTTGTTTCTTCTTTTAGAATGCTGACAGAATATTGGGGAAGAGTGCCTTATTAAGCAATGGTAAAGGAAGTAATGCAGATAAGGTTTAGGATAGTGAGACATCCTTGTTGGTCTCCAACAAAGCTGATAAAATAGCTAAGGAAGACTATCTTGAAGACAACGAGACAACCCCAAAGTCCTGTCTTGGTTTAGTGTTCGAGTTACTGGCCACTACCGCTTGCACAAGCTATTCAAACTCACTGTCTGAATCAGTTCGGTTTCTTAAGTCTCAACTACAAGCTAAAAGACATCGATCAGCTGTGTTGCGACAAGAAGCGGAAGGACTGCGGAAGTCCCTGGAGCATTTAGATGCATACTTTCTGGTGCAACAGCAAGCGTTGGAGGATTTTAGCCCCAAACAGGACAAAGCTAATCAGCTTGCTAAGCTTATTGCTAGCATGGTGGATACCCAGGATAACGTTTCTTGAGCTCTTCTAAAGTTGTTTCAGTTATGCTCTTGTTTTGCTGCCGCGTTTATTTGCACTGGTGGCCAATTTTGATGGCCATTGTATGGAATGTGCTGCTTTGTTCCCTATATTTGCACTGGTGGCGAACTTTGATGCCCAGTGGATGTAATATGTGTAATAGCGGTAATAGGCTAGCGTTAATTGCTTGCTTATTTATTTCCTTATTGTCTTGTTTAGTTGTTTGCTTGTAGTCACTGCAGTTCTTTTTCTGTTTTTTCTAGTGGCCACAATAGCCTATTATTGGTAACTAGGCCAAAATAATCATGGCAACACATGGACTGTTGTAACCATGGGCCTCATGCAAGCCGTGTGATCCATCGGCCTTCTATACGGGCCTTAGGGTCCATGGGCCTTCTACGGGCCGTAGGGTCCATGGGCCTTCTACGGGACGTACGATCCATGGGCCTTATATGGGCTGTACTATCCATGGGCCTCATATGGGCTGTAGGATCCATGGGCCTTCTACGGGGCGTATCATCATTTCGCCTATCATGGGTCGTACTATTCGTGGACCATAACGGGCCGTTAATAGGCCGTATTTGATAACTCTATGAAAACATCCCAACGGGTTTTTTTGACATGAAAATGTCCCAACGTATTTTGCGGACCGACTGTAACGACGGGCTGAATTTGGCCCACAAGCAGAAAATGACAGTAACTCGCCGTATGTAACCAAATGCTGCAAATGAGCCCAAGAATCAATGGGCCCTGAGAAGTCCGAAAGATAACTTGGGCTGGAAACGGCCCAATGGAATAATGGGCCGTTAATGGGTATAAAGTTATACACTGTTCATTACAGGCCAGTTTCACCACGGGCTATTAATGGGCCAAGAGTTACAAAGGTCCTCATATGGGCTGAAAGAAGTCATGGGCCACACATGGGCCAGAAGTTAAAACGGGCTGAATCATATTGGATGGCCCAGATGACGCTACTGGGCCTAATTCGGATAGGGCGTAACGGGCCCTGGGTTAGCGGGCTGTAAATGGGCTATATGCGAACAGGCCGTTAACAGGCTTTCCGTGGGCCGGCCCGCCACCTTTTGACCAAGTCAAATGGGCCAGCCTTTTCACAGGAATGGGCCTCTGTTGGACCGTGCCATGTGTCGCCGTATCATAGGCGCCTTCGGTCCAATGAGCGGATGACATCTGTCCCAACGGTGAGCCGACACGTGTTTCCTCCAGCCAATGATGATTTTACACGTGGAAAATCCTCATTGGTCGGCACTGTTAACGGGTTATCGGATCCAAAACCCGACCCGATAGCTTAACGACGTTCCATTACGGTGGATGCCACGTGTCGATCACCCTTGACGAAAGCACTTCTGTGACGCGCGATTTATCGTCATGGAAGTGGACACTTCCGTGATGATAATTTTGGCAATGTCATGGAACACTTCTACGACAGCACAGGTATGACCATCTTGATTCTGTCATAAATTTGTCATGGATGTACATGCATGATAGAAAACGCGACCTACTGTGACAAACACGTATCATCACGGAAGTGTATTTGTTTTGTAGTGCTCCCGCACCCCCTCTTTACCCTATAAATTCACAAATATTCAGAAAACCCTCGGGGTTAACCTAGATCAGAAGTTCCACCGCCGCAAGGCTCTATAGCCACCGAAAACCAATCTAGACCCTTTCTGGCACCCTGCCGGAGGGGGGAATCATCTCCGGTGGCCATCTTCATCATCCCGGCGGCCACTACGATGAGGAGGGAGTAGTCCACCCTCGGGGCTGAGGGTTTGTACCAGTAGCTATGTGTTTAATCTCTATCTCTCTCTCTCTCTCTCTCTCCCTCTCTCATGTTCTTGAGATGTCACGATCTTGATGTATCGTGGGCTTTGTTAATATAGTCGGATCATATGGTGTTTTTCCTCTCTATCTTGTTGTGATGAATTGAGTTTTTCCCTTTGAGATTTCGTTGTTATCGGATTGAATACTTTTATGGATTTGAGAACACTTGATATATGTCTTGCAATTGAATACTCGTGGTGACAATGGGGTATCATATTGATTCACTTGATATATGTTTTGGCACTCAACTCGCGGATTCCCGAGGTGACATTGGGGTAATCTATGCATAGGGGTTGATGCACGTTCTTGTCTTTGTTTCTCCGATAGAAATCTTGGGGCACTCTTTGAAGTTCTTTGTGTTGGATCAAATATTATGAATCTGAATTTGCTTTGGTGTTATTTTAGTACAAACTCTTGGTTAGATCGATCGGAAAGAATAGCTTCGTGTTATTTTAGTACGGACTCTAGGATAGATTGATCGGAAAGAATAGCTTTGAGGTGGTTTCGTACCCTACAAACAATTCCATCTTATGTTCTCCATTAGATAGGAACTTTGGAGTGATTCTTCGTTGCACGTTGAGGGACAGTTATATGATCCAATTATATTAGCATTGTTGAGAGATTGCACTAGCGAAAGTACGGACCCTAGGCCTCATTTTAAGCATTGCAATACCGTTTTGTGCCCGTTTACTATTTGCTACCTTGCTGTTTTTATTTATTCCGATTATAAAAATATATTTCTACCATCAATATTACACTTTTATCACCATCTCTTTGCTGAACTAGTGCACCTATACAATTTGCCAGTGTATTGGGTGTGTTGGGGACACAAGAGATTTCTTGTATTTGGTTGCAGGGTCATTTGAGAGAAACCGTCTTCATCCTACACTTCTCACGGATTGATAAACCTTAGGTCATCCACTTGAGGGAAAATTGCTACTGTCCTACAAAACTCTGCGCTTAGAGGCTCAATACGTGTCTACATGAATAAAGTTGCGTAGTAGACATCACGCCATTTCTTTGTACTCATCATATAAGTGAAAATATACCATGGGTGGTGATCTCCTAGCATGAAAATGAAAATTTTGCATGAAAGTATTGGTGAGTAGGAGATACTGATTACACCGGTCGAGGAGGAAGTCGGTGATGCCGGCATTCCTAGCCAAATAATAGAAATCATCATAAATCCCGACTGCTTGTAAGAATGCATCACATGGCCATTCACACAGCCAAATTTCCGCGGCGCGAGGAAGATTATACTTGGGCTTTTCCTTCTCCTCATTATCTTTTTCCTTAGAGCCATGGCTCAAGGAACCTCTCAACAATCTCCTCAACATTTTCTTCCTCTGAAAATTTCTGAAATTTTAAGTGACTCAAAATAAAAGTGAACCTAACTCAACAAGATTGATAACAACTACTCCTAAAAGTTCATAGAATCTATATCATGCATCAAAACTACCTTGGACCATATAAATTTGACATGCAAGCTTAAGAACAGGGTCACCAAAGCAGGAAAAGTTTGCAATGAATAAAGCACTAGAACAAAAACTAATTGGACCATTGGAGGAGTCACATACCGAAGAACATGTTGGGGAACGTAGCATGCAATTTCTAAAAATTTCCTACGATCATGCAAGATCTATCTTGGAGATGCATAGCAACGAGAGGGGGAGAGTGTGTTCACGTACCCTCGTAGACCGAAAGCGGAAGCGTTAGGTTAACGCAGTTGATGTAGTCGAACGTCTTCGCGTTCCAACCGATCAAGTACCGAACGTATGTCACCTCCTAGTTCAACACACGTTCAGCTCGATGACGTCCCTCGAACTCTCGATCCAGCAGAGGGTCGAGGGAGAGTTTCGTCAGCAGGATGGTGTGGTGACGATGATGGTGATGTGATCCGCGCAGGGCTTTGCCTAAGCACTACGTGAATATGACCGGAGGAGTAAACCGTGGAGAGAGATGCCGCACACGTCTTGGAACAATTGGTGTGTCTCCAAGGGGTGCCCTGCCCACGTATATAAAGGAGGGAGACGAGGAGGCCGGCCACCAGGGGCGCGTCAAGGGGGGAGTCCTACTAGGACTCCACTCCTAGTAGGATTCGGCCCCCTTTTTTTCCTTCTCATGGAGTGGGAAAGAGGGAAGGGAGAGGGAAGAGGAGAAGGAAAGGGGGGCGCGCCCCCTCCCCGAGTCCAATTCGGACTCCCTATGGGAGGGGGCGCGGCCACCCCTTGTGGGCTGCCTCCCCTCTCCCCTATGGCCCATGTAGGCCCAATACTTCCTCGGGGGTTCCGGTAACCCCTCGGCTCTCCGAAAAATACCCGAACTATTCCGAAACCATTCCGGTGTCCGAATATCGTCATCCAATATATCAATCTTTAGCTCTCAGCCATTTAGAGACTCCTCATCATGTCCGTGATCTCATTTGGGACTCCGAACAAACTGCGGTCTCCAAAACACATAACTCAAAATACAAATCATCATCGAACATTAAGCATGCGGACCCTAAGGGTTCGAGAACTATGTAGACATGACCGAGACACATCTCCGGTCAATAACCAACAGCGG
This sequence comes from Triticum urartu, assembly GCF_003073215.2. Classification (NCBI taxonomy): domain Eukaryota; kingdom Viridiplantae; phylum Streptophyta; class Magnoliopsida; order Poales; family Poaceae; genus Triticum; species Triticum urartu. Next base: position 511,534,045 of record NC_053024.1, on the reverse strand, counting down.
AACCTGGATGCTCATATTGGTTCCTACATATTCTATGAAGATCTTTATCGGTCAAACCGCAATAACAACATACGTTATTCCCCTTGTCATCGGTATGTTACTTGCCCGAGATTCGACCGTCGGTATCATCATACCTAGTTCAATCTCGTTACCGGCAAGTCTCTTTACTCGTTCCGTAATGCATCATCCCGCAACTAAATCTTTAGTCACATTGCTTGCAAGGCTTATAGTGATGTGCATTACCGAGAGGGCCCAAAGATACCTCTCCGATACTTGGACTGACAAATCATAATCTCGATCTATGCCAACCCAACAAACACCTTCGGAGACACCTGTAGAGCATCTTTATAATCACCCAGTTACGTTGTGACGTTTGATGGCACACAAAGTGTTCCTAAAGTATTCAGGAGTTGCATAATCTCATAGCAGAGGAATATGTATAAGTCATGAAGAAAGCAATAACAGTAAAACTTAACGATCATTATGCTATGCTAACGGATGGGTCTTGTCCATCACATCATTCTCTAATGATGTGATCCTGTTCATCAAATGACAACACATATCTATGGTTAGGAAACTTAACCATCTTTGATTAACGAGCTAGTCAAATAGAGGCATACTAGGACACTTTGTTTTGTCTAGGTATTCACACATGTATCAATTTCCAGTTAATACAATTCTAGCATGAATAATAAACATTTATCATGATATAAGGAAATATAAATACCAACTTTATTATTGCCTCTAGGGCATATTTCCGTTAGTCTCCCACTTGCACTAGAGTCAATAATCTAGATTACATTGCAATGATTCTAACACCCATGGAGTCTTGGTGCTGATCATGTTTTGCTCATGGAAGAAGCTTAGTCAACGGGTCTGCAACATTCAGATCCGTATGTATTTTGCAAATCTCTATGTCTCCCTCCTTGACTTGACCGTGGATGGAGTTGAAGCATCTCATGATGTGTTTGGTTCTCTTGTGAAATCTGGATTCCTTTGCTAAGGCAATTGCTCCAGTATTGTCACAAAAAAATTTCATTGGACCTGATGCACTAGGTATTACACCTAGATCGGATATGAACTCCTTCATCCAGACTCCTTCATTTGTTGCTTCCAAAGCTGATATGTACTCCGCTTCACACGTAGATCCCGCCACGATGCTCTGCTTGGAACTACACCAACTGACAGCTCCACCATTCAATAAAAATACATATCCGGTTTGCGACTTAGAGTCATCCGGATCAGTGTCAAAGCTTGCATCGATGTAACCATTTAATACAAGCTCTTTGTCACCTCCATAAATGAGAAACATATCTTTAGTCCCCTTTTCAGGTATTTCAGGATGTTCTTGACTGCTGTCCAGTGATCCACTCCTGGATTACTTTGGTACCTCCCTGCTAAACTTATAGCAAGGCACACATCAGGTCTGGTACACAGCATTGCATACATGATAGAACGTATGGCCGAGGCATAGAGAATGACTTTCATTTTCTCTCTATCTTCTGCAGTGGTCGGGCATTGAGTCTGACCCAACTTCACACCTTGTAACACAGGCAAGAACCCTTTCTTTGACTTATCCATTTTGAACTTCTTCAAAACTTTATCAAGGTATGTGCTTTGTGAAAGTCCAATTAAGCGTCTTGATCTATCTCTATAGATCTTGATGCCCAATATGTAAGCAGCTTCACCAAGGTCTTTCATTGAAAAATTCTTATTCAAGTATCCTTTTATGCTATCCAGAAATTCTGTATTATTTCCAATCAATAATATGTCATCCACATATAATATTAGAAATGCTACAGAGCTCCCACCCACTTTCTTGTAAATAGAGGCTTCTCCAAAAGTATGTATAAAACCATATGCTTTGATCACACTATCAAAGTATATATTCCAACTCCGAGAGGCTTGCACACTTTGTTAGCACCTTTAGGATCGACAAAACCTTCTGGTTGCATCATATACAACTCTTCTTTAAGAAACCATTAAGGAATGCAGTTTTTACATCCGTTTGCCAAATTTCATAATCATAATATGCGACAAATGCTAACATGATTCGGACAGACTTAAGCATCGCCGCGGGTGAGAAGGTCTCATCATAGTCAACTCCTTGAACTGTCGAAAACCTTTTGCAACAAGTCTAGCTTTGTAGATAGTAACATTACCATTAGCGTCAGTCTTCTTCTTGAAGATCCATTTATTTTCTATGGCTTGCTGATCATCGGGCAAGTCAACCAAAGTCCACACTTTGTTCTCATACATGGATCCCATCTCAGATTTCATGGCCTCAAGCCATTTCGTGGAATCTGGGCTCATCATCGCTTCCTCATAGTTCATAGGTTCGTCATGGTCTAGTAACATGACTTTCAGCACAGGATTACCATACCACTTTGGTGCAGAACGTACTCTGGTTGACTTACGAGGTTCGGTAGTAACTTGATCTGAAGTTTCATGATCATTATCATTAGCTTCCTCACTAATTGGTGTAGGCATCACTGGAACTGATTTCTGTGATGAACCAGTTTCCAATTCGAGAGAAGGTACAACTATCTCATCAAGTTCTACTTTTCTTCCACTCACTTCTTTCGAGAGAAACCCCTTCTCTACAAAGGGTCCATTCTTAGCAACAAATATCTGGCCTTCGGATATGTGATAGTAGGTGTACCCAATAGTTTCTTTTGGGTATCCTATGAAGACGCACTTCTCCGATTTGGGTTCGAGCTTATCTGGTTGAAGCTTTTTCAATAAGCATCGCAACCCCAAACTTTAAGAAACGACAGCTTATGTTTCTTGCTAAACCATAGTTCATATGGTGCTGTCTCAACAGATTTAGATGGTGCCCTATTTAACGTGAATGCAGCCGTCTCTAAAGCATAACCCCAAAAAGATAGTGGTAAATCGGTAAGAGACATCATAGATCACACCATATCTAATAGAGTACGGTTACGACATTCGGACACACCATTACGCTGTGGTGTTCTAGGTGGCGTGAGTTGCGAAACTACTCCACATTGTTTCAAATGAAGACAAAACTCGTAACTCAAATATTGACCTCCACGATCAGATCGTAGAAACTTTATTTTCTTGTTACGATGATTTTTCACTTCACTCTGAAATTCTATGAACATTTCAAATGTTTCAGACTTATGTTTAATTAAGTAGATATACCTATATCTGCTCAAATCATCTGTGAAGGTCAGAAAATAATGATACCCGCCGCGAGCCTCAACACTCATCGGGCCGCATACATCAGTATGTATTATTTCCAATAAGTCAGTGGCTCGCTCCATTGTTCTGGAGAACAGAGTCTTAGTCATCTTGCCCATGAGGCATGGTTCGCAAGCATCAAGTGATTCATAATCAAGTGATTCCAAAATCCCATCAGCATGAAGTTTCTTCATGCGCTTTACACCAATATGACCTAAACGGCGGTGCCACAAATAAGTCGCACTATGATTATTAACTTTGCATCTTTTGGCTTCAATATTATGAATATGTGTATCACTACATCGAGATTCAACAAAAATAGACCACTCATCAAGGGTGCATGACCATGAAATATGTTACTCATATAAATAGAGCAACCATTATTCTCTGATTTAAATGAATAACTGATACGTCTGCAACGCATCTATAATTTTTATTGTTCCATGCTATTATATTATCTGTTTTTGATGTTAATGGGCTTTATTTTACACTTTTATATTATTTTTGGGACTAACCTATTAACCCAAGGCCCCGTGCAAATTGCTGTTTTTTGCCTATTTCAGTGTTTCGCAGAAAAGGGATATCAAACGGAGTCGAAACGGAATGAAAACTTCGGGAGCGTGATTTTTGGAACACGAGGTGGCCACGAGGCAGGGGGGTGCGCCTACCCCCCTAGGCGCGCCCTCCCCCCTCGTGGCTCAACCGACCTACTTCTTCCTCCTATATATGTTCACATACCCCAAAAACATCTAGGAGCACCACGAAACCCTATTTCCACCACCGCAACCTCTCGTACCCAAGAGATCCCATCTTGGGGCCTTTTCCGGAGCTCCGCCGGAGGGGGCATTTATCACGAAAGGCCTCTACATCAACTCCATGGCCCCTCCGATGATGTGTGAGTAGTTTACCTCAGACCTTCGGGTCCATAGTTATTAGCTAGATGGCTTCTTCTCTCTCTTTGGATCTCAATACAAAGTTCTCCTCGATTCTCTTGGAGATCTATTCGATGTAACTCTTTTTGCGGTGTGTTTGTCGAGATCCGATGAATTGTGGGTTTATGATCAAGATTATCTATGAACAATATCTGATTCTTCTCTGAATTTGTCACATCCCTAGATCTGGTTTGCACTAGGCTAGCTCTTCATGTGTGCATCATGTTTAAATTTCTCAGAAACTTGAAATGGGGATGACAGAAACCCCCAGCACCCCTGAAAACAACTAGGGTTTACTAAAATCTTTTTCAATGAACCTGAAATGCCCTTCTAAAAAGTTCATCATCTTTGCCCTGGTCTTAAACCACTGACAAAAATGGTGCCCAATTTGCTAGGTCATCTTAGGGTCACTGGATTAAATCATATGCTATCTGCATTTGGGCATTAAAATACTATTAAATATTTTAAATTTCCAAATAATCTAAACTGAAATGTTCCATGTTGGTTATATCCCATACAGTGAGCATTAGCCGTTTGGTGATTTTTGATAGTTCCTAAGCATTTTTAGAAAACCCACAAACCTACAGAAAATAGAAAACAGAAACTAAAATAAAGAAAAGAGAGAGAGAGAATGCCCACCTGGCCACCTACCTGGCAGCCCACTGGAGGCCCAGCCCACCGGCCTGAAGCGGTTATCTTGAACCTATGCCAGTAGGCAGAGGCGTGTCGACAGCGCGCACGCCCGAGCTCCACCTCCTTCTTGCCACTGAGGCGCCCCCGATGCGTCTGGAGACGCCCCGCAGCCCCCTCTGCCTCTCCCCTCACTCTCTACTCTCTCCCTCGCCCTCTAGCCCCTTCCCCGAGCTCATCTGAGAGCGACCGTCGCCACCGCCCGTCGTTGCCATGGCCAGAGCCACCACCTCGCCTCTCCGTGCTGTCCAGAGGCTCCGCCTCGACGCCACAGAGCGCCAAGACGAAGCACGCGCCCGCGGGACGCCCGAAGCGACGCCATCATCCTCGTCTTCACCGATCGCCGCCGGAGATCCCCCTCGACGTCCTGACCGCTCCGGTCCCTCCTCGACCTCGCCGTCTGCTCCGCCATGATCGCGTGAGCTCAGCTACCTCCCCATCCTCTCCGTTCTCGCTCTCGTGCCTCGTAGCGACCGCACCAAGCTTGCCCGCATGCACCGCCACCTCCGCTCATCGCCGCCGTGGCCACAGCCACGTTGGCTCGAAACCGAGCACGTCATCGCACTCACTGCACTCCCAGGATGTCGTAGAACCACTCCACGCACCTCGCCGTGCCCCCTAGTGACGGGTTCGACCTCGCTCTAACTCCGGCGACCGCCAAGGTCATCGCCGGCAACGATTCCGGCCGCCCCAGGTCCACCCACTGCCACTACTCGACGCGGCTCACTCCCCACGTCACTTAGATGTGCTCCTCCATCGTTTTGGTTGCCGGAGCACGAAACCAGCACCTCTTCGTCATCCCTGGCCCTGCTAGCGATGAGCCCCGGGTCAAATCCAGTGAGTTTGACCCAAGTTGACCCCAGTTTGACCCCTGGGTCTATGACAGGTGGGGCCCGCCCTGCTAATTAGCCTTGGATTAGTACTAACTAAAATTAGTTAGTCCAATGACACTGACACGCGGGACCCACTGGCCAGGTTTAACCTGGGCCGTCCCCGTTGACTGCCGACGCCACCCTGACGCAATGCTGACGTGATAAATCATTTACTGGATTTATTCTTATGCAGGAAATTCCAGAAAATGTTATAAAATTAAAAAATTCATAGAAATTAATCTGTAACTCCAAATGCAATGATTTATATATGAAAATTGATCAGAAAAATCCAATCTTTCCATCTGTAATGGTTTCATGCATGTCAGAACACTTTAACCTTGCTGGTTAAGTAAAACAAGCTAATGCATTAATATGACTTCATATCATGGGCTTTCATTTGAATCTTTGATTCAAATGGACTCAAACCAACCTATTCTAGAATGCATCAGCCAAAACACACCCATATTGGCATGTCATAGCATGCATCATATTGTTGCATATTGCCATGTGATGATTGTGTTCCGATGTGTCTTTCGTGGTAGGTTCTGCCTCCGAGGATACCTACGAATATCCGACTGAAGGGCGGTATCCTACTACCACTCCATCAGGCAAGCAAAACCCCCTTGTTCATTCCGATACAATCCCACTCTCTCGCTCCTGCTCTTTTTTTACTGCATTAGGACAACAACGATTCAACTGTTACATGCTGCGGTAGTTGAACCCCTTTTCCTCTGCATGACCTGTCATTGCCACAGTAAATAGATGAAACCCACTAGCATGAGTAGGAGTTGTTTGAGCCCCCTACTCATTCATGCTTGTTTGTCATGCCTGCTACTGCCTAGAGTTGAGTCAGGTCTGATTCATCGGGGATGAATTGGAATGGTGATGAACATGTCCTACTGTGTGTGAGCTAAGTGTGTGAACACGATTTGGTAAAGGTAGCAGTGAGAGGCAATGTAGGAGTACATGGTGGGTTGTCTCATTGAAACTGTCCTCAGGAACCGAGTTCCATGTTTGTGATCCATGAACAGTTACTACCACATGTTGGGCCCTAAAATATGACCCTGCTCGACTTATTAACCGCCCCTTTCCTCTGTCCAGGAGTTGCAACTAGTTTCCGGTGTTTGTAGGATATGTGTTGGAGGCCGTGCGTAGCGCTGACCCTAGGGGTGGGCTGTGATGCGGTAGATACACCATGGCACGGTGTAATCGGGCGCCCGTTTGGTGTCTTGGGAACCCTGCACACATCGTTTGGGGCTGTGAGCGAAACTCCGACCGGATCTCCTCACGGATGGAACCCGAATAGGCGATAAACCTGGACTAGAGACTTGTGTGGTTAGTCAGGTCGTGGTCTACAACCACGTCAGCTTTTGCTTGAAGTCCGCCGAGCACATGTCGTGTGCAGACACTAAGTGGTGGAAACATGTGTGAAGAAGTACACCCCTGCAGGGTTATAAATGATCTATTCAAATAGCCGTGTCCACGGTAAAGGACTTCCGGGTTGCCTATACAGTTCATAGACAAGTGGAAGTGGATACTCTAAAATGCGCAAGATAAGCGTGAGTGCTATGGATGGCGTTCTCGTAGGGAGACGAGAGCGGATCCATAGTGGTGTATTGATATGGTGAATATGTGGACTCGTGTGCGCCACCTCAAAAGAGTTACTTGCAGTAGTAGTTCAGGTGAGCCACTGAGTCAAAGCTGGCTTGCTGAAGTTAAAGTCCACCACCCCCTTTGTTGATATCGATCCATATGTAGCTAGTTCTGATGTAAGTCTTGCTGGGTACATTTGTACTCACATTTGATTAATTCATGTTTTTGCAGAGAGACTTCAGTCTCACCTAGTAGTTCCGCATGGACTTCGACGTTTAGCTTGTTACCTCAGCTACGATCTTGTGCCCTCGGCAGGGTCTTGTAGTTAGTCAGGCTTCTCAGCCATTTTCATTTGTAGTTGTCTGTACTTAGACAAGATAAGCTTCCGCATGTGCTATTGCTTTTATGACTTGAATGCTGGGTCATGAGACCCATGTTTGTAATATCTGACTCTTCGGAGTCTTATGAATAAATACTTTGAGTCGTAGAGTTCTGTTGTGATGCCATGTTGTATCTATTCATATCGAGCATATTGTGTGTGTGATTGAAATGCTTGGTATGTGTGGGATCCGACAACCAAGTTGTTTATCCTTGGTAGCCTCTCTTATGGGGAAATGTAGTCTAGTGCTTCCACTGAGCCATGGTAGTCTGCTACAGCCTCGTTTACTGGAGTCCTACTAGCCCAGTTACTACCGCTCCAGAACACTTAGACTGGCCGACATGTGACTCACTTCGTTCCTTTGTCTGTCCCTTCAGGGAAATGTCACATGGTGACTTCCGGAGTCCTGCTAGCCTGCTACAGCCCGGGTTCCCGGAGTCCTGTTAGCCTAGTTGCTACAGCCCGGATTCACACGCTGATGACCGACACGTTCGATGCTGGTTCATGTATGCCTGTCCCCATAAGTTAGTGCCACTTTGGGTTCACGACTAGTCATGTCGGCCCGGGTTCTCTGTCATATGGATGCTAGCGACACTATCATATACCTGAGCCAAAAGGTGCAAACGGTCCCAGTCCAGGTAAGGTGGCACCCGTGGGAATACCGTGCGTGAGGCCACAAAGTGATATGATGTGTTACATGCTAGATCGGTGTGACTTAGGATCAGGGTCCTGACAGAATTTTTTTATGTATGATTAGTTATCTTTGCAAGTCTCTTCGAATTATCAGTTTGGTTTGGCCTACTAGATTGATCTTTCTTGCAATAGGAGAAGTGCTTAGCTTTGGGTTCAATCTTGCGGTTCTCGATCCCAGTGACAGAAAGGGAAACGACACATATTGTATTGTTGCCATCAAGGATAAAAGATGGGGTTTACATCATATTGCATGAGTTTATCCCTCTACATCATGTCATCTTGCTTAAAGCGGTACTTTGTTCTTATGAACTTAATACTCTAGATGCATGCTAGATAGCGGTCGATGTGTGGAGTAATAGTAGTAGATGTAGGCAGGAGTCGGTCTACTTTTCACGGACGTGATGCCTATATACATGATCATACCTAGATATTATCATAATTATTCGCTTTTCTATCAATTGCTCGATAGTAATTTGTTCGCCCACCGTAATACTTCTGCTATCTTGAGAGAAGCCACTAGTGAAACCTATGGCCCCCGGGTCTATTCTCCATCATATACGTTTCCAATCTATTTTATTTTGCAATCTTTACTTTCAATCTATATCATAAAAATACCGAAAGTATTTATCTTATTATCATTATCTCTATCAGATCTCACTCTTGCAAGTGGTCATGAAGGGATTGACAACCCCTTTATTTGTTTGTGTAGGTACGAGGTGACTCACGCGTGGTCTCCTACTGGATTGATACCTTGGTTCTCAAAAACTGAGGAAAATACTTACGCTGCTTTGCTGCATCACCCTTTCCTCTTCAAGGGAAAACCAATGCATGCTCAAGAGGTAGCAAGAAGGATTTATGGCGCCGTTGCCGGGGAGATCTACGCCAAGTCAAGACATACCAAGTACCCATCACAACTGTTATTCTTCGCATTACATTATTTGCCATTTGCCTCTCGTTTTCCTCTCCCCCACTTCACCCTTGCCGTTTTATTCGCCCTCTTTTCCTTTCGCCCTCTCTTTCCGTTCGCTTTTTCTTTGCTTGATTGCTTGTGTGTTGGATGGATTGCTTGTCACGATGGCTCAAGATAATACTAAATTGTGTGACTTTGCCAATACCAACAATAATGATTTTATTAGCACTCCGATTGCTCCTCTTACCAATGCTGAATCTTGTGAAATTAATACTGCTTTGCTGAATCTTGTCATGAAAGATCCGTTTTCTGGCCTTCTTAGTGAAGATGCCGCTACCCATCTAAACAACTTTGTTGATTTGTGTCACATACAAAAGAAGAAAGATGTGGATAATGATATTGTTAAACTTAAGCTATTTCCGTTTTCGCTTAGAGATCGTGCTAAAGCTTGGTTTTCGTCTTTGTCTAAAAATAGTATTGATTCATGGAATAAGTGTAAAGATGCTTTTATCTCTAAGTATTTTCCTCCCGCTAAGATCATCTCTCTTAGAAATGATATTATGAATTTTAAGCAACTTGATCATGAGCATGTTGCACAATCTTGGGAGAGGATGAAATTAATGATACGTAATTTCCCTACACAAGGTTTGAATTTATGGATGATTATACAAAAAATTTATGCGGATTGAATTTTGCTTCTAGAAATCTTTTAGACTCGGCCGCGGGAGGAACTTTTATGGAAATCACTTTATGATAAGCTACCAAACTCCTAGATAATATTATGGTTAATTATTCTCAATGGCACACGGAAAGATCTACTAGTAAAAAGGTGCATGCAATTGAAGAAATTAATGTTTTGAGTGGAAAGATGGATGTACTTATGAAATTGTTTGCTAATAAGAGTGCTCCTACTGATCCTAATGATATGTCTTTGTCTACTTTTATTGAGAATAATAATGGATCTATGGTTGTGTATTTGTTGGTAGGAACAATTTTGGTAACAATGCGTATAGAGGTAATTTTAATTTTAGGCCGTTTCCTAGTATTCCTCTAATAATTATGGTAATTCCTACAACAATTCTTATGGAAATTATAATAAAATGCCCTCTGATTTTGAATCTAGTATTAAAGAATTTATTACTTCGCAAAAGAGTTTCAATGCTTTGATTGAAGAAAAATTGCTTAAGATTGATGAGTTGACAAGGAACGTGGATAGAATTTATCTTGATGTTGATTTTTTGAAACTTAGATCTATTCCACCTAAGCATGATATCAATGAGTATCTCAAAGCTATGAGAATTTCCATTGATGAGTGCAAAGAAAGAACCGCTAGAATGCGTGCTAAAAAGATTGCTTCATAAAAGCGTGTTCTTCTAGTTTCCATGATAATAATGATGAAGATCTAAAATTTATTGATGTGTCCCCTATTAAATATTTGTTTAGCAATATGATTCTTGATAATTATGGGACTGGAAATGAGTCAACTTTAATTAGAAGGCGTTCCAATGATTCAGAGTTTTTAGATCTTGATGCAAAAATTGGTAAAAGTGGGTTTGAAGAGGTTAAAACTTTAGATAGCAACGAACCCACTATCTTGGATTTCAAGGAATTTAATTATGATAATTTCTCTTTGATAGATTGTATTTCCTTGTTGCAGTTCGTGCTAAATTCTCCTCATGCTTATAGTCAAAATAAAGCTTTTACTAAACACATCGTTGATGCTTTGATGCAATCTTATGAAGAAAAACTTGAGTTGGAAGTTTCTATCCCTAGAAAACTTTATGACGAGTGGGAACCTACAATTAAAATTAAAATTTAGAGATCATGAATGCTATGCTTTGTTCGATTTGGGTGCTAGTGTTTCCACGATCCCAAAAACTTTGTATGATTTGCTAGGTTTCCGTGAATTTGATGATTGTTCTCTAAACTTGCACCTTGCGGATACCACTATTAAGAAACCTATGGGAAAGATTAATGATGTTCTTATTGTTGCAAATAGGAATTATGTGCCCGTAGATTTCATTGTTCTTGATATAGATTGCAATCCTTCATGTCCTATTATTCTTGGTAGACCTTTCCTTAGAACGATTGGTGCAATTATTGATATGAAGGTAGGGAATATTTGATTCCAATTTCCGTTAAGGAAAGGCATGGAAGATTTCCCTAGAAAGAAAATTAAATTACCATATGAATCTATTATGAGATCCACCTATGGTTTTCCTACCAAAGATGGCAATACCTAGATCTATCCTTGCTTTTATGCCTAGCTAGGGGCGTTAAACTATAGCGCTTGTTGGGAGGCGACCCAATTTTATTTTGATTCCTTGATTTTTGTTCCTGTTTAGTAATAAATAATTTATCTAGCATCTGCTTTGGTTGTGTTTTTTGTATTTAATTAGTGTTTGTGCCAAGTAGAACCGTTGGGAAGACTTGGGGAAAGTCTTTTTGTTCTTGCTGTAAAAAACAGAAACTTTAGCGCTCACGAGAATTGCTGCCATTGTTTACTGGAGAGTGATATTTAGTTAATTATTTTTGAAGATGATTAATAGATTAATTACTCACGTCCAGAAATTTATTTTAGAATTTTTGGGGTTCCAGAAGTATTCGAAACCTACAGATTACTACAGACTACTCTTTTTTTGACAGATTCTATTTTTCATGTGTTGTTTGCTTATTTTGATGAATCTATGGCTAGTAATAGAGTTTATGAACCATATAAAAGTTGTAATACAGTAGGTTTAACACCAATATAAATAAAGAATGAGTTCATTACAGTACCTTGAAGTGGTGGGTTGTTTTCTTTTACTAATGGAGCTCGCGGAGATTTTCTTTTAAGTTTTGTGTTGTGAAGTTTTCAAGTTTTGGGTAAAGATTTGATGGATTATGGAACAAGGAGTGGCAAGAGCCTAAGCTTGGGGATTCCCAAGGCACCCCAAGGTAAAATCCAAGTACAACCAAAATCCTAAGGTTGGGGATGCCCCGGAAGGCATCCCCTCTTTCGTCTTCGTCCATCGGTAACTTTACTCGGAGCTATATTTTTATTCGCCACATGATATGTGTTTTGCTTGGAGCGTCTTGTATGATTTGAATCTTTGCTTTTTAGTTTACCACAATCATCCTTTCTGTACACACCTTTTGGAGAGACACACCTGAATTGGAATTTATTAGAATACTCTATGTGCTTCACTTATATCTTTTGAGTTGGATAATTTTTGCTCTAGTGCTTCGCTTATATCTTTTAGAGCACGGCGGTGGTTCTATTTTATAGAAATAATTGATCTCATGCTTTACTTATATCATTTTGAGAGTCCTTTAGAACAGCATGGTAATTCACTTTGGTTATAAATTTTAAATGCTAAGAGAAGTTGGATGCTTGATAGATGGTTTTGAGATATAAAGGTGGTAATATTAGAGGTGTGCTAGTTGAGTAATTGTGAAATTGATGAATACTTGTGTTGAAGTTGGCAAGTCCCGTAGCATGCACGTATGGTAAATCTTATGTGACAAATTTGAAGCATGGGGTGTTCTTTGATTCCTTTACTTATGAGTGGCGGTCGGGGACGAGCGATGGTCTTTTCCTACCAATCTATCCCCCTAGGAGCATGTGCGTAATGCTTGGTTTTGATGACTTGTAGATTTTGCAATAAGTATGTGAGTTCTTTATGACTAATGTTGAGTCCATGGATTATATGCAATCTCACCCTTCCATCATTGCTAGCCTCTTCGGTACCGTGCATTGCCCTTTCTCACCTTGAGAGTTGGTGCAAACTTCGCCGGTGCATCCAAACCCCGTGATACGATACGCTCTATCACACATAAGCCTCCTGATATATTCCTCAAAACAGCCACCATACCTACCTATTATGGCATTTCCATAGCCATTCCGAGATATATTGCCATGCAACTTTCCACCATTCCATTTATTATGACACACATCATCATTGTCATATTGCTTTGCATGATCATGTAGTTGACATCGTATTTGTGGCAAGGCCACCGTTCATTATTTTTCATACATGTCACTCTTGATTCATCGCAATCCCGGTACACCGCCGGAGGCATTCACATAGAGTCATATTTTGTTCTAAGTATTGAGTTGTAATTCTTGAGTTGTAAGTAAAGAGAAGTGTGATGATCATAATTATTAGAGCATTGTCCCAGTGAGGAAATGATGATGGAGACTATGATTCCCCCATAAGTCGGGATGAGACTCCGGACGAAAAAACAAGAAGAAAAGAGGCCAAAAAAAGAAAGAAGGCCCAAATAAAAAAAATAAGAGAAAAAGAGAGAAGGGACAATGTTACTATCGTTTTTTCACACTTGTGCTTCAAAGTAGCACCATGATCTTCATGATAGAGAGTCTCTTATTTTGCCACTTTCATATACTAGCGGGAATTTTTCATTATAGAACTTGGCTTGTATATTCCAATGATGAGCTTCCTCAAATGCCCTAGGTCTTCGTGAGCAAGCGAGTTGGATGCACACCCACTTAGTTTCTTCGATGAGCTTTCATATATTTATAGCTCTAGTGCATCCGTTGCATGGCAATCCCTACTCCTTGCATTGACATCAATCGGTGGGCATCTCCATTGCCCATTGATTAGCTGCGTCAATGTGAGACTTTCTCCTTTTTTCTCTTCTCACACAACCTCAATCGTCATATTCTATTCCACACATAGTGCTATGTCCATGGCTCGCGCTCATATATTGCGTAAAAATTGAAAGAGTTTGAAAAGGCTAAGAATGAAACAATTGCTTGGCTTGTCATTGGGGTTGTGTAGATGAGAGCATTTTGTGTCACGAAAATGAAGCATGACCAAAATATATGACTTTGTAGGGATAAGTTTTCTTTGGCTATGGTATTTTGATCAGACATAATTGCTTGATTAGCATACTTGGAGTATTACTCTTTTCATGTCAACAATAAACTTTTATCTTGAATCTTTCAGATCTGAACATTCATGCCACAATAGACAAAAATACATTGAAGAACATTCTAGAAAGCATTCCACATCAAAAGTTCTGTTTTTATCATTTACCTACTTGAGGACGAGAAGGAATTAAGCTTGGGGATGCTTGATACGTCTCCAATGTATCTATAATTTTTGATTGTTCCATGCTATTATATTATCTGTTTTTGATGTTAATGGGCTTTATTTTACACTTTTATATTATTTTTGGGACTAACCTATTAACCAAGGCCCAGTGCAAATTGATGTTTTTTGCCTATTTCAGTGTTTCGCAGAAAAGGAATATCAAACAGAGTCCAAACGGAATGAAACCTTCGGGAGCGTGATTTTTGGAACAAACATGATCCAGAGGACTTGGAGTGGACGTCAAGCAACCAACAAGGTGGCCACGAGGCAGGGGGTGCGCCTACCCCCTGGGCACGCCCTCCCCCCTCGTGGGCCCCTCGTGGCTCAACCGACATACTTCTTCCTCCTATATATGTTCACATACACCAAAAACATCTAGGAGCACCACGAAACCCTATTTACACCGCCGCAACCTTCTGTACCCAAGAGATCCCATCTTGGGGACTTTTCCGGAGCTCTGCCGGAGGGGGCATTTATCACGGAGGGCCTCTACATCAACTCCATGGCCCCTTCGATGATGTGTGAGTAATTTACCTCAGACCTTCGGGTCCATATTTATTAGCTAGATGGCTTCTTCTCTCTCTTTGGATCTCAATACAAAGTTCTCCTTGATTCTCTTGGAGATCTATTCGATATAACTCTTTTTGCTATGTGTTTGTCGAGATCCGATGAATTGTGGGTTTATGATCAAGATTATCTATGAACAATATTTGAATCTTCTCTGAATTCTTTTATGTATGATTGGTTATCTTTGCAAGTCTCTTCGAATTATCAGTTTGGTTTGGCCTACTAGATTGATCTTTCTTGCAATGGGAGAAGTGCTTAGCTTTGGGTTCAATCTTGCGGTGCTCGATCCCAGTGACAGAAAGGGAAACGACACGTATTGTATTGTTGCCATCGAGGATAAAAAGATGGGGTTTACATCATATTGCATGAGTTTATCCCTCTACATCATGTCATATTGCTTAAAGCGTTACTCTGTTCTTATGAACTTAATACTCTAGATGCTTGCTGGATAGCGGTTGATGTGTGGAGTAATAGTAGTAGATGTAGGCAGGAGTCGGTCTACTTGTCACGGACGTGATGCCTATATACATGATCATACCTAGATATTCTCATAGTTATTTTCTTTTCTATCAACTGCTCGAGTGTAATTTGTTCACCCACCGTAATACTTATGCTATCTTGAGAGAAGCCACTAGTGAAACCTATGGCCCCCGGGTCTATTCTCCATCATATAAGTTTCCAATATATTTTATTTTGCAATCTTTAATTTCAATCTATATCATAAAATACCAAAAGTATTTATCTTATTATGATTTTCTCTATCAGATCTCACTCTTGCAAGTGGCCGTGAAGGGATTGACAACCCCTTTATCACGTTGGTTGCGAGGTTCTTATTTGTTTGTGTAGGTACGAGGTGACTCACGCGTGGTCTCCTACTGGATTGATACCTTGGTTCTCAAAAACTGAGGGAAATACTTACGCTGCTTTGCTGCATCACCCTTTCCTCTTCAAGGGAAAACCAACGCATGCTCAAGAGGTAGCAATAACCATCTCGCATCAAACAAGATCCAGATATAATGTTCATGCTCAACGCTGGCACCAAATAACAATTATTCAGGTCTGAAACTAATCCTGAAGTTAGATGTAGAGGTAGTGTGCGGGCGGCGATCACATCGACCTTGGAACCATTTTCCGACGCGCATCATCACCTCATCCTTAGCCAATCTTCATTTAATCCGTAGCCCCTATTTCGAGTTGCAAATATGAGCAAAAGAACAAGTATCAAATACCCAGGTGCTACTACGAGCATTAGTTATGTACACATCAATAACATGTATATCAAATATACTTTTGTTCACTTTACCATCATCTTTCAACTTAGCTTTCTCTAGGAACACTTTAAAATTCAAGGGAACGGTAGCACGGGACATTGATCTACAAAAACATAGATATGCAAAAAACTATCAGGACTAAGTTCATGATAAATTTAAGTTCAATTTAATCATATTACTAAAGAACTCCCACTTAGATAGACATCCCTGTAGTCATCTAAACGATCATGTGATCCATATCAACTAAACCATGTCCGATCATCATGTGAGATGGAGTAGTTTTTAATGGTGAACATCTCTATGTTGATCATATCTACTATATGATTCACGTTCGACCTTTCGGTCTCAGTGTTCCGAGGCCATATCTGTATATGCTAGGCTCGTCAAGTTTAACCTGAGTATTCTGCGCGTGCAAAACCGTCTTACACCCGTTGTATGTGAACGTAGAGCTTATCACACTCGATCATCACGTGGTGTCTCGGCACGACGAACTGCAGCAAGGGTGCATACTCAGGGAGAACACTTATACCTTGAAATTTAGTGAGGGATCATATTATAATGCTACTGTCGTACTAAGCAAAATTAGATGCATAAAATATAAACATCACATGCAATCAAAATATGTGACATGATATGGCCATCATCATCTTGTGCCTTTGATCTCCATCTCCAAAGCACCGTCATGATCTCCATTTTCACCGGCTTGACACCTTGATCTCCATCGTAGCGTCGTTGTCGTCTCACCAACTATTGCTTCTACAACTATCGCTACCGCATAGTGATAAAGTAAAACAATTGCATGGTGATTACATTTCATACAATAAATTGACAACCATAAGGCTCCTGCCAGTTGCCGATAACTTTTACAAAACATGATCATCTCATACAATAACTTATATCACATCATGTCTTGACCATATCACATCACAACATGCCCTGCAAAAACAAGTTAGACGTCCTCTACTTTGTTGTTGCAAGTTTTACGTGGCTTCTGCGGGCTTCTAGCAAGAACCGTTCTTACCTACGCATCAAAACCACAATGATTTTTCGTCAAGTGTGTTGTTTTAACCTTCAACAAGGACTGGCCATAGCCAAATTTGATCCAACTAAAGTTGGAGAAACAGACACCCGCCAGCCACCTTTGTGCAAAACAAGTTGCACGTCTGTCGGTGGAACCTGTCTCATGAACGTGGTCATGTAAGGTTGGTCTGGGCCGCTTCATCCAACTATGCCGTCGAATCAAAGTAAGACGTTGGTGGTAAGCAGTATGACTATTATCGCCCACAACTCTTTGTGTTCTACTCGTGCATATCATCTATGCATAGACCTGTCTCAGATGCCACTGTTGGGGAACGTAGCATGCAATTTCAAAAAAATTCCTATGATCACGCAAGATCTATCTAGGAGATGCATAGCAACGAGAGGGGGAGAGTGTGTCCACATACCCTCATAGACCGAAAACAGAAGCATTAGGTTAACGCAGTTGATGTAGTCGGACGTCTTCGCGATCCAACCGATCAAGTACCGAATGTACGTCACCTCTGAGTTCAACACACGTTCAGCTCGATGACGTCCCTCAAAATCTTGATCCAGCAGGGGCATGACCACCCCTTGTGGGCTGCCTCCACTCTCCCCAATGGCCCATGTAGGCCCAATACTTCCTCGAGGGTTCCTCTAACCCCTCGGCTCTTCTAAAATTACCCGAACTATTCCAAAACCATTCTGGTGTCCGAATATTATCATCCAATATATCAATCTTTACCTCTCGACCATTTCGAGACTCCTCATCATGTCCGTGATCTCATCTGGGACTCCGAACAAACTTCGGTCACTAAAACACATAACTCATAATACAAATCATCATCGAACGTTAAGCATGTGGACCCTACGGGTTCGAGAACTATCTAGACATGACCGAGACACATCTCCAATCAATAACCAACAGCAGAACCTAGATGCTCATATTGGTTCCTACATATTCTACAAACATCATTATCGGTCAAACCACGATAACAACATACGTTATTCCCTTTGTCATCGGTATGTTACTTGCCCGAGATTCGATCGTCGGTATCATCATACCTAGTTCAATATCGTTACCGGCAAGTCTGTTTACTCATTTTGTAATGCATCATCCCGCAACTAACTCTTTATCACATTGCTTGCAAGGCTTATAGTGATGTGCATTACCGAGAGGGCCCAGAGATACCTCTCCGATACTCGGACTGACAAATCCTAATCTCGATCTATGCCAACTCAACAAACACCTTCTGATACACCTGTGGAGCATCTTTATAATCACCCAATTACGTTGTGACGTTTGATAACTGCTACCTCTTGAGCACTGCGTTGATTTTCCCTTGAAGAGGAAAGGGTGATGCAGCAAAGAAGCGTAAGTATTTCCCTCAGTTTTTGAGAACCAAGGTATCAATCCAGTAGGAAACCACGCGCGAGTCACCTCGTACCTACACAAACAAATAAGAACCTCGCAACCAACGCGATAAAGGGGTTGTCAATCCCTTCACGACCACTTGCTAGAGTGAGATCTGATAGAGATACTAATAATAAGATAAATATTTTTGGTATTTTTATGATATAGATTGAAAGTAAAGATGGCAAAATAAAATATATTGGAAACTTATATGATGGAGAATAGACCCGGGGGCCATAGGTTTCACTAGTGGCTTCTCTCAAGATAGTATAAGTATTACGGTGGGTGAACAAATTACTGTCGAGAAATTGATAGAAAAGCGAATAATTATGAGAATATCTAGGTATGATCATGTATATAGGCATCACGTCCGTGACAAGTAGACCGACTCCTGCCTGCATCTACTACTATTACTCCACACATCAACCGCTATCCAGCATTCATCTAGAGTATTAAGTTCATAAGAACAGAGTAACGCCTTAAGCAAGATGAAATGATGTAGAGGGATAAACTCATGCAATATGATATAAACCCCATCTTTTTATCCTCGATGGCAACAATACAATACGTGTCGTTTCCGTTTTTGTCACTAGGATCGAGCACCACAAGATTGAACCCAAAGCTAAGCACTTCTCCCATTGCAAGAAAGATCAATCTAGTAGGCCAAACCAAACTGATAATTCGAAGGGAATTGCAAAGATAACCAATCATACATAAAAGAATTCAGAGAAGATTCAAATATTGTTCATAGATAATCTTGATCATAAACCAACAATTCATCGGATCTCGACAAATACACCGCAAAAAGAGTTACATCAAATAGATCTCCAAGAGAATCGAGGAGAACTTTGTACTGAGATCCAAAGAGAGAGAAGAAGCCATCTAGCTAATAACTATGGACCCGAAGGTCTGAGGTAAACTACTCACACATCATCGGAGGGGCCATGGAGTTGATGTAGAGGCCCTCCATGATCAATGCCCCCTCCGGCGGAGCTCAAGAAAAGGCCCAAAGATGGGATCTCTTGGGTACAGAAGGTTGCGGCAGTGGAACTAGGGTTTCGTGGTGCTCCTGGATGTTTTCGGGGTATGTGAACATATATAGGAGGAAGAAGTAGGTCGGTTGAGCCACGAGGGGCCCACAAGGGGGGAGGGCGCGCCCCTGCCTCGTGGACACCTTGTTGGTTGCTTGACGTCCACTAAGTCCTCTGGATCACGTTTGTTCCCAAAATCACGCTCCCGAAGGTTTCATTCCGTTTTGACTCCGTTTGATATTCCTTTTCTGCGGAACACTGAAATAGGCAAAAAAACAGCAATTTGCACTGGGCCTTGGGTTAATAGGTTAGTCCCAAAAATAATATAAAAGTGTAAAATAAAGCCCATTAACATCTAAAACAGATAATATAATAGCATGGAACAATAAAAAATTATAGATATGTTGGAGACGTATCAAGCATCCCCAAGCTTAATTCCTGCTCGTCCTTGAGTAGGTAAATGATAAAAACAGAATTTTTGATGTGGAATGCTTTATAGAATATTATTCAATGTATTTTTCTCTATTGTGGCATGAATGTTCATATCCGAAAGATTCAAGATAAAAGTTTATTGTTGACATAAAAATAGTTATACTCCAAGTATGCTTATCAAGCGATTATGTCTTATCAAAATACCATAGCCAAAGAAAACTTATCCCTACATAGTCATATAGTTTGGCCATGCTTCATTTTCGTCACACGAAATGCTCTCATCATGCACAACCCCAGTGACAAGCCAAGCAATTGTTTCATACTTAGCCTTTTCAAACTCTTTCAACTTTTACGCAATATATGAGCGCGAGCCATGGACATAGCACTATGGGTGGAATAGAATATGATGATTGAGGTTGTGTGAGAAGACAAAAAAAGAGAAAGTCTCACATTGACGCGGCTAATCAATGGGCTTTGGAGATGCCCACCGATTGTTGTCAATGCAAGGAGTAGGGATTGCCATGCAACGGATGCACTAGAGCTATAAATATATGAAAGCTCATCAAAGAAACTAAGTGGGTGTGCATCCAACTCGCTTGCTCACGAAGACCTAGGGCATTTGAGGAACCCCATCATTGGAATATACAAGCCAAGTTCTATAATGAAAAATTCCCACTAGTATATGAAAGTGACAAAATAAGAGACTCTCTATCATGAAGATCATGGCGCTACTTTGAAGCACAAGTGTGGAAAAGGATAGCAACATTGCCCCTTCTCTCTTTTTCTCTCACTTTTTTGGGCCTTTTTTTCTGTTGGCATCTTTTTTTTCGTCCGAAGTCTCATCCCGACTTGTGGGGGAATCATAGTCTCCATCATCCTTTCCTCACATAGGACAATGCTCTAATGATGATCATCACACTTTTATTTTCTTACAACTCAAGAATTACAACTCGATACCTAGAATAAAATATGAATCTATGTGAATGCCTCCGGCGGTGTACCGGGATATGCAATGAATCAAGAGTGGCATGTATGAAAATTACGAACGGTGGCTTTGCCACAAATACGATGTCAACGACATGATCGTGCATGGCAATATGACAATGATGATGCGTGTCATAATAAATGGAACGGTGGAAAGTTGCATGGCAATATATCTCGGAATGGCTATGGAATGCCATAATAGGTAGGTATGGTGGCTGTTTTGAGGAAGATATAAGGATGCTTATGTGTGATAGAGCATATCATATCACGGGGTTTGGATGTACCGGCGAAGTTTGCACTAACTCTCAATGTGAGAAAGGGCAATGCATGGTACCGAAGAGGCTAGCAATGATGGAAGGGTGAGAGTGCGTATAATCCATGGACTCAACATTAGTCATAAAGAACTCACATACTTATTGCAAAAATCTACAAGTCATCAAAACCAAGCACTACGCGCATGCTCCTAGGGGGATAGATTGGTAGGAAAAGACCATCACTCATCCTCGACCGCCACTCCTAAGGAAAGCAATCAAAGAACACCCCATGATTCAAATTTGTCACATAACGTTTACCATACGTGCATGCTACGGGACTTGCCAACTTCAAAACAAGTATTCATCAATTTCACAATTACTCAACTAGCACACCTCTAATATTACCACCTTTATATCTCAAAACCATCTACCAAGCATCCGACTTCTCTTAGCATTTAAATTTATAACCAAAGTGAATTACCATGCTATTCTAAAGGAATCTCAAAATGATATAAGTGAAGCATGAGAGATCAATTATTTCTATAAAATAGAACCACCGCCGTGCTCTAAAAGATATAAGCGACGCACTAGAGCAAAAATTATCCAACTCAAAAGATAAAAGTGAAGCACATAGAGTATTCTAATAAATTCCAATTCATGTGTGTCTCTCCAAAAAGGTGTGTACAACAAGGATGATTGTGGTAAACTAAAAAGCAAAGACTCAAATCAGACAAGATGCTCCAAGCAAAACACATATCATGTGGCGAATAAAAATATAGCTCAAAGTAAAGATACCGATGGACGAAGACGAAAGAGGGGATGCCTTCTGGGGCATCCCCAACCTTAGGCTTTTGGTTGTCCTTGGATTTTACCTTGGGGTGCCTTGGGCATCCCCAAGCTTAGGCTATTGCCACTCATTGTTCCATAATCCATCAAATATTTCCCCAAAACTTGAAACAGAACACAAAACTTAAAAGAAAATCTCCGTGAGCTCCGTTAGTGAAAGAAAACAAACCACCACTTCAAGGTACTGTAATGAACTCATTCTTAACTTATATTGGTGTTAAACCTACTGTATTCCAACTTTTATATGGTTCATAAACTCTATTACTAGCCATACATTCATCAAAATAAGCAAACAACACACGAAAAACAGAATATATCAAAAACAGAACAGTCTATAGTAATCTGTAGGTTTCAAACACTTCTGGAACCCCAAAAATTCTAAAGTAAATTGCTGGACGTGAGGAATTTATCTATTAATCATCTGCAAAAAAGAATTAAATAAATAGCACTCTCTAGTAAAAAAAATGGCAGCAATTCTCGTGAGCCCTAAAGTTTCTGTTTTTTTACAACAAGATCAAAAAAGACTTTCCCCAAGTCTTCCCAACGGTTCTACTTGGCAAAAACACTAATTAAACACAAAAAACACAACCAAAACAGAGTCTAGACAAGTTATTTATTACTAAATAGGAACAAAAAGCAAGGAATAAAAATAATATTGGGTTGCCTCCCAACAAGCACTATCGTTTAACGCCCCTAGTTAGGCATAAAAGCAAGGATAGATCTAGGTATTACCATGATAATGATAAGGTAAATCGTGAAAACTCATCTCATACTTCCTACGTTCAGCAGCAAGCTTTCTTTGTGGCAAGCAAAAGTAATCAAAAGGACTAAATTTAATGGGACAAAAGTCCCCAAGATCAAGCTCGGGAGGTGTTGGTTTCTCCTTTGGCCCCTCATATTGCACAACCAATTCATCATTATAAACATTCTTTTGGCAAAAAGTCATGAGCCTTTGTTCAAGGTAAAAACCTAGCCCATTGTTCTGGATAGCAAAATTATCATTAAGTTCAGAGATCCTATTAACAGAACATCGGTAGGAACCTTTTTTTCTAAGGTTTTCATTAAAAGCAACATGATCTAAAGATCGTAAATGCATAATGTCTTCTTGATAAGAAAGGATTGCTTCTATGGGAGGACGGCCAGCATCCACCCTATAATGCACAAAAAATTCATTGGCGTCTTTTATTATAAATCTGAACTCATGAGCTAAAAAGATGGTTGCTGCTCGCTTAACAGAAGAATGCTCAATATTAGAAAACTCTAGGAAAATCCTTTGTATGGAAGGATGCATATGTAAAAATTGTCTTTCAAGTTCAACTATGAGCAAAGATATAGCATCTGCGAGACTATTAGTTTTATGAAGGATAGATCCACACATGGTGGGCAAAGCACCGACACAAGTAAAGAAATCTTGAATAACTCCCTTCCCAATAATATTACCGCTACCAATAGGAAACTCTTTAGTGTGCAACATAATAGGATTTTCAAGCGGATCATCAATAGCATCAAAGTTTTCCATATTATTATCCTTATCAATGATGACCTCCCCGGTTTCATACATGATGGCAACAAATTGCAAAAAGAACGAGCACACAGAAGGCAGGAACGAAAAAGAGGCGAACAGAAAGAGAGGGCGAATAACACGGCAAGGGTGAAGAGGGGGAGAGGAAAACTAGAGGCAAATGGCAAATAATGTAATGCGAAGGATAACAGTTGTGATGGGTACTTGGTATGTCTTGACTTGGCGTAGATCTCCCCGGCAACGGCGCTAGAAATCCTTCTTGCTACCTCTTGAGCACTGCATTGGTTTTCCCTTGAAGAGGAAAGGGTGATGCAGCAAAGCAGCCTAAGTATGTCCCTTAGTTTTTGAGAACCAAGGTATCAATCCAGTAGGAGACCACACGCGAGTCACCTCGTACCTACACAAACAAATAAGAACCTCGCAACCAATGCAATAAAGGGGTTGTCAATCCCTTCACGGCCACTTGCAAGAGTGAGATCTAATTGAGATAATAATAATAAGATAAATATTTTTGGTATTTTTATGATATAGATTGAAAGTAAAGATTGCAAAATAAAATAGATCGGAAACTTATATGATGGAGAATAGACCCGGAGGCCATAGGTTTCACTAGTGGCTTCTCTCAAGATGGCATAAGTATTATGGTGGGTGAACAAATTACTGTCGAGCAATTGATAGAAAAGCGAATAATTATGTGAATATCTAGGTATGATCATGTATATAGGCATCACGTCCGTGACAAGTAGACCGATTCCTGCCTGCATCTACTACTATTACTCCACACATTGATCGCTATCCAGCATGCATCTAGAGTATTAAGTTCATAAGAACAGAGTAACGCCTTAAGCAACATGACATGATGTAGAGTGATAAACTCATGCAATATGATATAAACCCCATATTTTAATCCTCGATGGCAACAATACAATACGTGTCATTTCCCTTTCTGTCACTGGGATCGAGCACTGCAAGATTGAACCCAAAGCTAAGCACTTCTCCCATTGCAAGAAAGATCAATCTAGTAGGCCAAACCAAACTGATAATTTGAAGAGACTTGCAAAGATAACCAATCATACATAAAAGAATTCAGAGAAGATTCAAATATTGTTCATAGATAATCTTGATCATAAACCCACAGTTCATCGGATCTCGACAAACACACCGCAAAAAGAGTTACATCAAATAGATCTCCAAGAGAATCGAGGAGAACTTTGTATTGAGATCCAAAGAGAGAGAAGAAGCCATCTAGCTAATAACTATGGACCCAAAGGTCTGAGGTAAACTACTCTCACATCATCGGAGGGGCCATGGAGTTGATGTAGAGGCCCTCCTTGATCAATGCCCCCTCCTGCGGAGCTCCAGAAAAGGCCCCAAGATGGGATCTCTTGGGTACAGAAGGTTGCAGCGGTGGAAATAGGGTTTCATGGTGCTCCTGGATGTTTTCGGGGTATGTGAACATATATAGGAGGAAGAAGTAGGTCGGTTGTGCCACGAGGGGCCCACGAGGGGGGAGGGCGCGCCCAGGGGGGTAGGTGCGCCCCCTGCCTTGTGGCCACCTCGTTGGTTGCTTGCCGTCCACTCGAAGTCCTCTGGATCACGTTTGTTCCAAAAATCACGCTCCCGAAGGTTTGATTCCGTTTGGACTCCGTTTGATATTCCTTTTCTGCGAAACACTAAAATAGGCAAAAAACAGCAATTTGCACTGGGCCTTGGGTTAATAGGTTAGTCCCAAAAATAATATAAAAGTGTAAAATAAAGCCCATTAACATCTAAATCAGATAATATAATAGCATGGAGCAATAAAAAATTATAGATACGTTGGAGACGTATCAATAGCACACAAAGTGTTCCTCCGGTATTCGGGAGTTGCATAACCTCATAGTCAAAGGAATATGTATAAGTCATGAAGAAAGTAATAGCTATAAAACTTAACGATCATTATGCTAAGCTAACAGATGGATCTTGTCCGTCACATCATTCTCTAATGATGTGATCTCGTTCATCAAATGAAAACACATGTCTATGGTTCGGAAACTTAACCATCTTTGATTAATGAGCTAGTCAAGTAGAGGCATACTAGGGACACTTTGTTTTGTCTATGTATTCACACATGTATCAAGTTTCTGGTTAATAAAATTCTAGCATGCATATTAAACATTTATCATGATATTAGGAAATATAAATAACAACTTTATTATTGCCTCTAGGGCATATTTCCTTTAGAACAATCCAAGCAGCTTTGTGAATGGAGCTTTGAGCAAGGAGATCGAAAATGGCAGCAATATGAGCAAGAACACGAGTTTGAGTAATGGAGTGATTTTTTCTGGAGGAAGATGGAGTGGATGGGTGCTGGAATAAGTGGAGGGGGGCCACGTGGGGCCCACAAGGTCAAGGGGCGCGCCCCGGGGGGGGGGCGCCCTCCACCCTTGTGGCCTGCTGGTGAGGCCCTAAAAGGATCGAGAAGAGGTGTCTAGAGGGGGGTGAATAGAATCTTAGTAAGAAAAGTTGCAGTTTTTAATTTCTTTAAGTTGAAGTGGAGTTTTAGCACAAGTTTAAACATTCACAATACATATCAAGCAAGCATGACAAGAGTATATGAGCAGCGGAAAGTAAATCATGCAAGTTGCAAGAATGTAAAGCGATGGGATTTGAGTTGCAAACGCCATTGGAGACACGGAGATTTTTGGTGTGGTTCCGATAGGTGGTGCTATCATACATCCACGTTGATGGAGACTTCAACCCACGAAGGGTAACGGTTGCGCAAGTCCACGGAGGGCTCCGCCCACAAAGGGTCCACGAAGAAGCAACCTTGTCTATCCCAGCATGGCCATCACCCACGAAGGACTTGCCTCACTAGGGTAGATCTTCATGAAGTAGGCGATCTCCTTGCCCGTACAAACTCCTTGGTTCAACTCTCCAATCTTGACGGAGGCTCCCAAGTGACACCTAAACAATATAGGAGACACCACTCTCCAAAAGGTAATAAATGGTGTGTTTATAATGAACTCCTTGCTCTTGTGCTTCAAATGATAGTCTCCCCAACACTCAACTCTTTCCCATAGGTTTGGATTTGGTGGAAAGATGATTTGAGTGGAAAGCAAGTTGGAGAAGGCTAGAGATCAAGATTTATGTGGTTGGAGTGGATTATCTTGACCTCAACACATGACTAGGTGGTTCTTTCTCAAAAAATGTATGCTGGAAGTGTAGGCATGTTCTGATGGCTCTCCTTAAGAATGAAGAGTGGGTGGAGGGGTATATATAGCCTCCACACAAAATCTAACTGTTACACACAAATCACCAAACTCGGTGGGACCGAATCAGACAACTCGGTCGGACCGATTTAGTTCATAATGTGACCGTTAGACATTTCGGTGGGACCAATACGATAAACTCGGTGGGACTGATGTGCTAGGGTTAGGGTAATACCTCGTCTTGGTTTGACCGACTATGCAAACTCGGTGAGACCGATTTTGGTAATAACGAAAACAGAAAGTTGGTCAAGCAAACTCGGTGGGACCGATTGCATATCTCGGTGGGACGAAAATTATTGCAATGGGTAACAAAGAGTTTTCAATCCCATCTCGGTGAGACCGAGATCCCATCGGTGAGACTGAATTGATTAGGGTTTGTGGCAGTGGCTGTGTCAAGTGAACTCGGTGGCGCCGGATGGAAAATTTCGGTGGGGCCGAGTTTGACTTTTGGTTTGGGACATGTGTGGATATGGGAAAGTGGTTGAGGGTTTTGGACCATATCGCTAAGCATTTTGAGCAAGCAAGCCATTAAGCAACACCTCACCCCCTTTTAATAGTATTGGCTTTCCCATGGACTCAATGTGATCTTGGATCACTAAAATAAAAAATGTAGAATCCTGAGCTTTGAGCTTGAGCCAATCATTTGTCTTCGTCATCTTGAATGGGTTCCACATCCTCTAGTCCATGCCACTCCATTGTTGAACTTATCTGAAACATACTAGATGAGAACATTAGTCCAACAAGAGATATGTTGACATTAATTACCAAAATCACCTAGGGAGCACTTGTGCTTACAGGCCCTCTAGTGTGTTCTTTGCACCAGAAACTCTTAAAATTGTATAAAAAATCATATCAAATTTTCAGGGCATTTGGAGAACTTCTATTTTCGGGACATTTTTTACTGCATGGATAATTCAGAAAACAGACAGGAAATACTATTTTTGCTTTATTTAAACTAAATAACAGAAAGTAAAAGATGGGTACAGAGAGTTGTGCTTTCTAAATTCATCCATCTCATGCTCATCAAAAGGAATCCATTAACAAGGTTGATCAAGTCTTATTAATAAACTTCTTCCGAATAACATGAAATCAGAGAACTTTCGAATATCACTAGTGTTGGGGATATTACTATTAAGTATAGACCGGCCATGAGGGGCCGAGTTATGTTCACAAGGAGTTAGTCATGTTTGAAGCCCATGAAGATAAAAGGGATGGCGCTTTACGGAGGAGATCTAACATGAAGGCCCAGGGCCCAAAGGCGATTAGGGTCCGTAGATGTAAACCGCCATATGATATGTAACTTATGTTGTAAGGCAAGGAAAGGTAGAAACCGAGCCGGGCACGTTTATGAACCGGCCTCGGGATTCTGTAAACCGCCGAGCGTCAACATGTGTATATAAAGGGACGACCCGGCGGCGGTTTAGGGACGAGACACAACAACTCGAGAGCCAGGCAAAGCGGATCCGCTCCCTGGTCATCGAAACCCTAGCAATTCCATCACAACTGGATTAGGCTTTTACCACCACCGTAAGGGGCCGAACCAGTATAAAATCTTGCGTCCTTTGTTTGCTTTAACCCCTTTAAGCTAACCCATAGCGATGGCTCCACGACTAAGTCCTTTCATGAGGACATCTGCCGTGACAAAACCACGACAGTTGGCGCCCACCGTGGGGTTATCGCACGATGGTTTCGAGTTCTTGAAGGGCAGCTTCGAAGGACTCAAGGCATAAGCTATGGGTCGGATGACTAAGAGTCGTCGCGGCAAGCTCTACATCGACTATGCAGGATGGAGCCCCGAGGCCGGCTCAATTGAGTACGGGTACCGGGTCCCCTTTGGCAGAATTCACGTCTTCATCGGCAAGATAGGCAAACCGGGCCCTGAGCCGGACATCTGCACCGACATCATCGAGATGGCTCAGCGTGCAAGATCTGCCCAGGTTCAGACCGCCGTAAAGCGCGCCTTCGTAGTTGTCATCCATGGAGCGTAATATGAGGATATATCGGCATCTAGTGGCGAAACTGTTGTCTACTCTGATGATGAGTCTTCAACCGGAGAGACCGAGTCACTTTATCAGCTGCAGGATGGCCGGATTAGTGGTGGTTCCGATGGGGACAGTATTCCCGAGCCCCTTGATCCACCGAGTCGGGTCACGGTCTTCATGGCCAGTACACAATCAGCGCAGCACTCTTCTACCGCAGCAACAATGATCTCCGGTTCAGTAGCGGCAACACCAGTTGGGGCAGGAGGGCTGCACCGCCGCTGGCGTTTTTTCCGACTTATTTGACGCGTTGGGAACATTGCTGACGACTGTGGTTAACCCGACAGATTAGGATCGACATAACGCGGAAGTTGCAAAGGTGAAGGATTAGATAACTCAGGCTAAAGCGGACCTGGCGGTAGAGAACACCAGGGTGGCTACAGAGCGGGCCGAGTTAGAGGCTCAGGCTTACTGATACATCTCCAACGTATCTATAATTTATGAAGTATTCACGCTATTACATTATCAACCTTGGATGTTTTATATGCATTTATATGCTATTTTGTATGATTTTTGGGACTAACCTATTAACCTAGTGCCCAGTGCCAGTTTCTGTTTTTTCCTTGTTTTTGAGTTTTACAGAAAAGGAATATCAAACGGAGTCCAATTGAAGTGCCAATTTTTGACGATTTTTTATGGACCAAAAGAAGACCCCGGAGTAAAGAGTTGGGCCAGGTGAGTCCTGGGGCGTCCACGAGGGTGGGGGGCGCGCCCACCCCCCCAGGCGTGTGGTCCTGCCTCGTGGACGCCTCGGGCACCTTCTAGACGTGAGACCGACGCAAAAAATTCCTATAAATACAGAAACCTTAGAAAATTAACCTAGATCGGGAGTTCCGTCGCCAGAA
Organism: Triticum urartu; assembly: GCF_003073215.2. Taxonomy (NCBI): domain Eukaryota; kingdom Viridiplantae; phylum Streptophyta; class Magnoliopsida; order Poales; family Poaceae; genus Triticum; species Triticum urartu. The sequence continues at coordinate 511,504,203 of NC_053024.1, read as the reverse complement.
GCCTCCGTAGCCACCAAAAACAATCTAGGCCCTCTCTGGCACCCTGCCGGAGGGGGCCGTCATCACCGAAGGGCAGGAGGAGGATCCCGGAGGGGCCATCATCACCATGAAGGCCAAGGACCAGAGGGAGAACCTCTCCCCATCTATGGGGAGGCCTTGGAGGAGGAAGCACAAGGGGGAGAACCTCTCCTCCTCTCCCTCGGTGGCACCGGAGTGCCATCAGGAGGGGAATCATCGCCGCGGTGATCGTCTTCATCAACATCACCATCATCATCCCTCATCTCTTTTATGCGGTCCACTCTCCCGCACCCCGCTATAATCCCTACTTGAACATGGTGCTTTATGCCACATATTATGATCCAATGATGTGTTGCCATCCTATGATGTTTTGAGTAGATATATTTTGTCTTTGGGTCGATTGATGATCTAGATTGGTATGAGTTTTATGTTTTACTTTGATGCTGTCCTATGGTGCCCACCGTGTCGCGCAAGCGTGAGGGGTTCCCGCTATAGGGTGTTGCAATACGTTCATGATTCGCTTATAGTGGGTTGGTGAGTGACTGAAACACAAACCCGAGTAAGGGGGTTGTTGCGTATGGGAATAAAGAGGACTTGATGCTTTAATGCTATGGTTGGGTTTTACCTTAATGATCTTTAGTAGTTGTGGATGCTTGCTAGAGTTCCAATCATAAGTGCATATGATCCAAGTAGAGAAAGTATGTTAGCTTATGCATCTCCCTCATATAAAACTGCAATAGTGATTACCAGTCTTGTTAACGATTGCTTAGGACAATTCCGCACACTGATCCACTAGTATTCCACACTCGCTATTTATAATAATTAGTAATATATTCTAACTTCATGATAACTACACCTACTTTTATATTTTAGCTCTCCAATATCATACAAAGTTATCATCTTCATACCCACAACCTAGTTTTATTTCTCGTTGCTAGTTGGAAGCAAACGTTCGGTGTACGTAGAGTTGTATCGGTGGCAGATAGGGCTTGAGAGAATATTGATCTTACCTTTAGCTCCTTGTGGGTTCGACACTCCATACTTATCACTTCCACCTTTGGAAATTGCTACAATGATTACTTGCACTTGGGGATTATCACTTACCGGCTTATGCTGGATCAGAGTGCATCAGATGATGTCATGAGGAGAAGATACCGGTCGCACCTTCCGCTGGTTCTTGAGGCAAGAAATCTCTTTAACACGCCAAGAGCAGGCACCAACAACCAGCCTGTGGTAAACTGGGCCTAGGCGCCTGGGACCGGGGCACCGGTTCAGCCGCGCGTGATGGATCCGCCCCCTCAGCCTCGTCAGAATGATGTCCCATCACGACACGTCTCAACGCCTCCGGGTCATTACATAACCCGTTGGATACCATCGTTGCCGCCGCTTCACGATTGGCGGATCTCCCGATTGATGGCGAGTCCCCAGTAGTAGTTGAAACACGACGGGCTAGGGAGCTCCTTCAGACGGCCTTGACTCAGCAGCAGGCTTATTTATATAGCCGCGAAAGGATTCATTCTACTCCCCGCCCGAGCCGGAGCTACAACAGGCATATCGATGAACCGGTCGTATCAAGTAGTGCGCGGAATCGTAATCCGCCCCGTGGCCATAACTCGGCGGGTGGCGGTGGCAATGATCAGGATGTAGTGGATCGCACTAGGGCACGTTGAGAGGCCGAGTTAGCGGCGCAACATGAGGCACGCCCACTCACTCCGGTTTGTCCAACAACATCGATGGAACCAGGGATTACCTCCAGTTCTTTGGGGGTACCATGTCTCATCCCAGTACTGCGCAATGTACGGCTACCCCAGGATTTCAAAGGACCACACAAGGTGCTGAATTACATTGCCGATTTATCCCCCGAGTCATGGGTGGAAAGCTATGAGATGGCAATGGAGATGCAGGATGTGGACGAGGTGGCCTGTGCCAAATACTTTACCACGATGTTGGAGGGAACAACTCGCACATGGTTGAAAAACCTGCCGGCCAACTCCATTGGGTCATGGGCCGAGTTGAGGTCCCGGTTCATCCATAATTTCAAGGATACGTGCAAGCAGCCCATGTCAATCATGGATTTAGCAGCTTGTGTCCAGGAGGAAGGAGAATCAACAACCCGCTGGGTGCGCTGGGTTTCGGAGATTTTGCATTCATCAGACCACATCAACGCTGACACAACAGTTTTAACGTTGGAAGGCAATTGCCGGTTTGCACCTCTGAAGCTAAAGTTGGGACAACTCAAACGCCATTGCAATGACATGGGAACACTTATCGCAGCTCTGGTGAAGTATGCCAACTCTGATAGTACCAAGGACCCCGAGTCTGATGACGACAAGACAGGGAAGGGAAAGAAGAGCAGCAGTACCAAAGGGCAGCAGCATAACCCGGTAGGTCATGGGAACAATGGTAAACACAAGGCGGATAATAGCTTGGACTTTGTGGCTAACACCAACACCTAGGATAACGGTCAGCGGTGTAAGGGTAAACCGCCCCAGCGGGGTGGAGGGTCAGGCCCCAATCTTGAGCGCCTGTTAAATCAGCCTTTCCCAAAACACAGATCGAAGGAGAGGCCAGCTACGCATCTTTGGAAGGATAGCTTCATTATGCGGGAGTTCAAAAATTCAAATCTCTTTCAATACAACAATGGACCGCCCGGCAGTTCAGGAGGCGGTTTCCATGGGCCGGGTTATGGTGGTGGCAGCTCCGGTTCAGGATTCCAAGGCAACCAAACCGGACATGGTAGTCAAGGCAGTCAGGGCAATCAAGGAGGTTATAACCATCAGGGGAATCAACAACAGCAACAATCGGGTTATCAGAGCAATCCGAAGCATTTGAATAGTGGGCAGTATCATGTCTTCACCACTAGCCTATGTAAGCACGATCAGAAGCTTCATAAAAGGGCCGTGAACTCCGTTGAACCGGCGGTACCTCGTTATCTGCGCTGGTCTGGACAGCCTATTTTGTGGAGTCGAGAGGATCAGCCACCCCGGGTTGATAATCCGGGTCATCTAGCCTTAGTGGTGGCACCTCAGGTTGGGGGGTATAAGTTAACCAAGGTGCTTATGGATGGAGGAAGCAGTATCAATATCCTTTACTATGAAACCTTCCGTCGCATGGGATTGACATATAAGAACCTTAAACCGTTGAACACCATCTTTCATGGTGTGGTGCCTGGTAAATCGGCATACCAAGTAGGCAAGATAGCTCTAAAGGTTGCTTTTGGAGATGATCATGATTCAAGATCAGACATGTTGACTTCTGAAGTGGTGAAAATCAAGAGTCCATATCATGCTCTGTTCGGACGGCCGGCTTATGCCAAGTTCATGGCAAGGCATTGTTATGTTTATGTGCAGCTTAAGATGCCGGGTCATAAGGGGACCATCACGATGCATGGGAGCCGGAAGATTGCTTTGGAATGTGAAGAAGGTGATGCGGCTTATGCTGAGTCAGTTTGTGCCACAGAGGAGCTAAATTTTTATAAGGACAATGTTGATCCGGCAAATATGACTTCTTTGAAAAAGCCAACTACAGAGCATGATCCGGCGCTGAAATTTAAATCGGCTGAGGAGACTAAGCTGGTTGACTTTGTTCCTGGCGATTCATCCAAGCAGTTCAGCATCAGCGCTAACCTGGATCCAAAATAGGAAAGCGCGTTCATCGAGTTCATCCGTGAGAACCGGGACATCTTTGCATGGAAGCCTTCTGACATGCCAGGTGTACCGAGGGAACTCGCTGAGCACACTCTTAATATAGATCCTAAGTTTAAACCGGTCAGGCAGTTTCTCCGCCGCTTCAACGAGGAGAGGCGTAAGGCTATTGGTGAAGAGGTAGCCTGGCTTTTGGCAGCTGGGTTTATTGTGGAGGTCTTTCTCCCTGAGTGGCTAGCTAATCCGGTGCTGGTACTTAAGAAAAAACGGCACTTGGTGTATGTGTGTGGATTACACAGACTTAAACAAGGCCTGTCCAGCTGATCCCTTTTCTCTCCCTCGTATCGATCAAATTATTGATGCTACAGCAGGTTGTGACCGTTTGTGTTTTCTGGATGGTTATTCTGGTTATCATCAGATCAAAATGGCAGTTAAGGACCAGGAGAAGACAACTTTCCTAATTCCCTTTGGAGCCGTCTGCTATGTATATATGCCTTTTGGGCTCAAGAGTGCCTAGGCGACTTATCAGTGCTGTGTCCAGAATTGTCTTCATAAACAGATTGGGTGCAATGTTCATGCTTATGTGGATGATATTGTGGTGAAATCCAGAAAAGAGGAAACATTGATAGATGACTTGAAGGAAACTTTTGATAACCTTCGGGTTCATAAGATGATGCTTAATCCAGCCAAATGTGTCTTTGGTGTACCGGGAGACAAGCTCTTGGGTTTTCTAGTGTCTAACAGGGGCATTGAAGCTAATCCAGAGAAGATCACATCTATCACATCTTTGGCTAAACCGGCGTGTATCAACGATGTTCAACGTTTGGCGGGCCGGATTTCAGCCTTAAGTCGGTTTATCAGTCGCCTTGGGGAGAAGGCTATCCCTTTGTATCAGATGCTAAAGAAGACAGATCATTTCATCTAGAGTGATGCTGCTGATAAAGCGTTTGAGGACTTGAAGAGACAGTTAGCCAAGCCACCTATCCTTGCGGCTCCGGTCGATAAAGAGCCCTTATTGCTATATGTGGCTGCTAATGCCCGGGCTGTTAGTGTGGCTATTGTTGTGGAGCGCAAGGAGGCCGGAAAAGAGTATCCGGTTCAACGGCCGGTTTATTATATCAGTGAGGTGCTTATTGAGTCCAAACAGAGATACCCACATTGGCAGAAGCTGGTGTATGGGGTTTTCATGGCAAGCCGGAAGCTCAAGCATTATTTTCAGGGTCATCCTATCACAGTTGTCAGTTCAGCCCCCTTGGGAGATATCATCCAAAATAGAGAAGCAACTGGCAGGATTGCCAAATGGGCTATTGAGCTCGGATCTCACGGGTTAAAATATACGCCTGGCACTACAATCAAATCCCAAGCACTTGTGGACTTCATCAATGATTGGACAGAGTTGCAGGCACCGGAGGAAAAGCTAGATAACACTTATTGGACTATTCATTTTGATGGGTCCAGACAATTTGAAGGCTCGGGGGCTGGAGTCATATTAACTTCCCCACGAGGTGATAAGTTTTGTTATGTTCTCCGTTTAATGTTCCCTTGCACTAACAATACAGCTGAATATGAGGGCTTGCTCCATGGTCTTCGGATGGCTAAGGAGATGAATTTAAGCCGAGTTAAGTGCTTCGGTGACTCGCACCTAGTAGCTCAACAGGTTTCTGACACTTGGGATTCCAAGGATCCACTCATGGCGATGTATCGACGAGAGGTGGACATAGTAGCTGGTCATTTCAAGGGTTATCAGGTGGACCATATAGACCGGCAAAAAAATGAAGCAGCAGACGATTTAAGTCGCTTAGGCTCTCAGCGCAAACTGGTGCCACCCAATGTCTTCCTGGATGTGCTACATAATCCGTCCGTCAAAATACCTACTGAGGAGGATTTGGCTGTTCCTGACCCGGAGGCACAATTAGTGGTGGCTCTCCATGTTATTCCAGATTGGAAAATCCCATACCTGGCGTACATGAACCGGGGCGAGTTACTAGATGATGAAATTCTGGCCCGGTAGATAATCCAGCGATCCAAGTCAATGACCATTGTTGATGGGGAGTTGCATCATTGCAACATAACAGGGGCGTTTCAGCGTTGTGTGTCTCCTCAAGAAGGTTGTGAGATTTTGCGTGAGATCCACGAAGGAGATTGCGGTCACCATGCCGGTTCAAAATCCTTGGTGGCTAAGGCCTTTCGTCACGGCTTCTGTTGGTTGACGGCTCATGCTGATGCTGAGGATTTGGTAAAGAGGTGTGATGGTTGTGAGAAGTTTGCACGTCGCGCTCATGTTCTGGCTCAAGAATTAAGAATGATTCCAATCACTTGGCCGTTTGCAACTTGGGGGCTAGATATGGTTGGACCCTTTAAGAGGTCCAAGGACAAGAAGACCCACCTGCTGGTGGCAGTTGATAAGTTTACCAAATGGGTAGAGGCAGAGCCAGTCAGTAAGTGTGATGCAGCCACGGCGGTTCAATTCATCAAAAAGGTGATCTTACGGTTTGGTTTTCCACACATCATTATAACTGATAACGGTACTAATCTGTACAAGGGTGCTATGGAAGAATTTTGTCAACGTGAGCACATCCGGCTTGACGTGTCATCAGTGGCTCACCCCCAATCTAATGGTCAAGCATAGAGGGCCAATCAAGAGATTTTGGGAGGTATCAAACCCCGGCTTATGGTTCCTTTAAAATGGACGCCGGGTTGTTGGGTGGAGGAGTTACCTTCTGTGTTATGGAGTATCAACACCACACCGAATAGATCTATGGGTTACACGTCTTTCTTCATGGTTTACGGAGCAGAGGCGGTTCTCCCTAGTGACATCCATCATGACTCGCCCCGTGTGGCGGCTTATGTTGAAGCTGATAATGAGAAAGCACGTCAGGACTCACTGGACCTGTTAGATGAGGAGCGTGATCTTGCAGCGGCACGTTCGGCGATTTATCAACAAGATCTACGACGTTATCACAGCCGCCGGGTTAATACCAAGAAGGCGACCGGGTGCTCCAGACTGATATGCACAAATTATCCCCAGCTTGGGAATGACCTTTTGTGGTCAGCAAAAATCTGCACAATGGATCATACTACCTTATCGATGTTCAAGAGCACAAAGACTCACGTAAATCGGAGGAGGAGACCCAGCGGCCGTGGAATATAGCTCATCTTTGGCCTTACTATACTTGAGCCACAGGCTCTTCTTATGTACATAATTATGACAATGTATATATTTTATGATCAATATAATAAACCGGAGCCTCAGCTAAAGCGGGGTCTCTGTTGTTTTTACATCATGTGTGTTTACATGGGGGCTTCTGTTTATAAAGCGGAGTTCTACAGATCCGGCTTATAAAGCCACACACATATAAAAGGAAATCACTAGGGGGCTTGGTCGTATTCGAACCATAGCTATGCCTCTTGATCAGCTTAAAGCCAAAGGGAAATCACTAGGGGGCCTGGTTGTATTCGAACCATAGCTACACCTCTTGATAGGCTTAAGTCCAAAAGGAAATTATATGGGACCAAAGAGAGTCTGTTGCAAAAGCACAACTCAAACATATGCACCCACTGAGCACATCTCAAATGTTGCTTGGGGGCTCTTTGCTTCTCAAAGAACAAAGAGTTTGCACCTTTGCAATAGGCTATCAAGCCAGGCTTGGAAGCCAGGTGTATTCACCTAAAACCCCGGGTTATCCTGCCTTCTTAAGTAAGCCACTCCGTCTAGGTAAACCTGGTATGACCTGTCGAACGTTTGACACGTCAATCGCATAGACCCTGAACTTGTCAAAGTTAAAACGATGATTGGTTAAAGATTGAGGTCCATCTTAAAAGGCTTTGAAAAATGGTTTAACTCAGTGGCCTGGCAGCCCATGAAAAGCCTCGATTTAGGGCCTGGAAGCCCATGAAAAGCCTTGCATATTCTTCTTGTGTTTTTGCAAAGTTTTTTCTCCTTTAAGATTCATAAATATCTTCTGATAAACTGGCGTTTATTAAAACCCGGTGTGTCTATCAACGTTAAGTTGTCAGTACATGATCAGTTATAATCCGACACTTATTGATCCGGTCTGGTTTTGACTACAAGTCACCAGTATTATATGGATAAACCGGTGTTTATCATAACCCGATACAGTTTTATCGTAAACCGGCAAACATGGAAGGAGTCATCAATACTCCAGATTGGTGTTATCACCCTTACTATAACAACAGATTGGTTAACCAACGAGGTGATTCAATGTAACAGGTATCATCTATTTTATATCTGGTTGTTTTTAAATACAGCCTTGGCTCTACACCTAGGCTATATATTTGGGCATCATGACCCGTCCAGCGGTAAACCGCCAGGACACTCTCAATCTCTTGTATGCAGGAACAAGTTAAAATACAGTCACTGCGGATTATGCATATAATAGATCCCAAAAGCATGGCGAGTTATCAGTATCAAGCAAAACAAGTATGCTCGATGGCATAACAGACAGGTGTTTGAACTAGCCTATTACAAGGCGCTTTAATGCCCACACAGAATAATTGTTTCAGCAAGAGTGGCAGGCTACGACAGGCTAAACCGACCTCTGGTTTAGGATTCATCACCAGGACGACTTGAAGATTGGGGATCATCGTGCGTCTGTGCATCTTCCTCCTCCCTACCCAGTGGCTGGAAATCAATGGTTACCCAATCGATTCCAGTTAAGGCTTGGAGCATAGATTCTTCACTTATAAGGTTGGAAGGATCAATGTCAGGGGCATAAGTGTGCTTACAAATTGGCGGAACAAGATCTTCTACATCATGTGTTGGCGCATGATATCTTTTCTGATCAACATCATAAACCGGCTGATAAGGAGAGAGATCTGTTTCTTCCGCCAATTTCCTTGCTAAAGGTCGCATTTCGAGCCTTCGGAGATCTTCATTGTTAAATTCTGAACCGTCTTCCTTCACGCCAGGATAGCCTTTGCCAATATCTGACGGTCCAAGATCTGGAATCCATGCCTTGGCCCGGATTAGGGATTAGCGCAGTCAGCACGCCTGACCTTGCAGCTGATCTTTTCAGTTCATCCAACCGGGCAGGCAACATTGATAGTTTCTCAATAGTTTCTTTTATTAACATTGGAGGAGGCTTGTTATGAGCAACGGTGCAAATAGCCCGTTGTGCTCTGGAATATAACTGCTCTATCAAAGTATAGGCAGCCTTCAGTTTCATCCGCATGTTAGAGCCTAGATGGGTAATGCGGGTCCCTGTGACATTGCATGCATCAGTAAACCGGTAACTGATGAGATAAAATGAATTGAAAAACATCAGATGAGGATACTTACCAAATACAGCAGAGGTCATAGCGTTTATCTGCCGCTTTAAACCAGTCAGCTCTTCGACCACCGGTTTAAGGGCTGCTTCTGCGTCCTCGGCTCTTTTTGCTAAAGCGGCTTTCTCTGTGTCCCAATCCGCCCGTTGAGGGAGTCCTGGATTAGGGGGTCCTCGGACAGCCGGACTATATACTTTGGCCGGACTGTTGGACTATGAAGATACAAGATTGAAGACTTCGTCCCGTGTCCGGATGGGACTCTCCTTTGCGTGGAAGGCAAGCTTGGCGATTTAGATGTGTATATCTCCTCCCTTGTAACCGACTCTGTGTAACCCTAGCCCCTCCGGTGTCTATATAAATCGGAGGGTTTTAGTCCGTAGGACAACAACAATCATACCATAGGCTAGCTTCTAGGGTTTAGCATCTCCAATCTCGTGGTAGATCAACTCTTGTAATACTCATATCATCAAGATTAATCAAGAAGGACGTAGGGTATTACCTCCATCGTGAGGGCCCGAACCTGGGTAAACATTGTGTCCCCCGCCTCCTGTTACCATCCGCCTTAGACGCACAGTTCGGGAACCCCTACCCAAGATCCGCCGGTTTTGACACCGACATTGGTGCTTTCATTGAGAGTTCCACTGTGTCGTCATCATAAGGCTTGATGGATCCTTCGATCATCGGCAACGATGCTATCCAGGGTGAGGTTTTCCTCCTCGGACAGATCTTCGTATTCGGTGGCTTAGTACTGTGGGCCAACTCGCTCGGCCATCTGGAGCAGATCGAGAGCTACGCCCCTGGCCATCAGGTCAGGTTTGGAAGCTTAAACTATACTGCCGACATTCGCGGAGACTTGATCTTCGACGGATTCGAACCCATGTCAGGTACTCCGCATAGTCACGATGAGCATGATTTATCTCTGCCATCAGAAAGTATTCGGGAGATCACACCTGTAACTACTCCGGCCCTCAATCCGGAATAGATCGCACCGTCCGAGGATGGGTAGATGGAACCCGCCACGGAGGCCGCACACTCAGCGGCGATAGAGCCGAATACTGACTTCACCTCCTATGAGACCTGTGTTGCTGGACACTCGGATTCATCCCCAGCCACAGACTCCGAACCGCTCGCGTCCATGCCCATCTAATCTGATTGGGCACCGATCATGGAGTTCACCTCCGTGGATATCTTTCAGCACTCACCCCTAGGCGACGTGCTAAACTCATAACGGTCTCTCTCCTTGTCAAGAGACCCTTAGCCGAACTATGTACGACTCGAGTGGGAAGCGGACGACGAAGAAATTCATTCCCCACCCACCACCCACTTAGTAGCCATCGTCGATGACCTAACCGGCATGCTCGACTTCAACTCCGAAGACATCGACGGTATGGACGACGATGCGGGAGACAAACAGGAACCACCGCCCACAGGGCGCTGGTCTACCACCTCATCGTATGATATATACACGGTGGACACCCCCAAAGAAAGCGATGGCAATAAGGCAATGGCGGATAATCCCCCCGAGAAGCAATCCAAGAACCAGCGTCATCGGTGCCACTCTAAGCCCTGCCATAGCAAAAACAGCGATACCGGCACAGGAGACAATAACGTTGCAAATAGTGCCGAAGACAAAGACAATCCCCTCCAGCCAGGCTTTGAGCAGGAGGATGGGCAAGCCATCCCCAACGAACAGATAGCAGATGAAGAATCAGAGGATGAAAATTACATGCCTCTCTCTGAAGACAAGGTGAGCCTCGACGACGAAGAATTTATCGTGCCTGAGGATCCCGTCGAACAGGAGCGCTTCAAGCGCTGGCTTATTGCCACAGCAAAAAGCCTAAAGAAAAAGCAACAACAACTTCAAGCTGAGCAAGATCTGCTAGCAGATAGATGGACTGAGGTCCTGGCAGCCGAGGAATACGAACTCGACCGCCCAATCAAAAGTTTCCCAAAGCGCAGGTTGCTACCCCAACTTGAAGAGGAAGCATTAAAGCCTGCGCTCCCAGCGTATCACGCGGCAGACCGACCACCTTGTGGCCGGGACAAAGTGGCATATAAGCCCGAACTCCAGCCCGCGCCTCGTCGCCAGTCAAACAAGAACAGCAAGGCCCGGGGTAACACGCAGGACCTGCGAGACATATTGGAAAACAAAGTAGGACACAAAAGATCAATCTTCGGATCACGAGGGCGCGCCCCAAGACATGACGACGACCGTCATGCCGGATATACCAAAAGCAAATCCGGCCGGGCCGAACACAGCATACAATACTCGTACGAACTGCGTCGTGACATAGCCCGGCACAGAGGCGCCGCACACCCCCTATGCTTCACTGATGAAGTAATGGATCATGAATTCCCAGAAGGGTAACGCCAGGGTTTTCCCAGTCACGACGTTGTAAAACGACGGCCAGTGAATTGTAATACGACTCACTATAGGGCGAATTCGAGCTCGGTACCCGGGGATCTACACGCCATCAAGTACCTCCCGTTAAAACTCAAAGGACCAGCTCGGCATTGGATAAATAGCTTGCCAGCAAACTCTATAGGAAGTTTGGAGAACCTGGCAAATTTCCAGGGCACTTATGTGCGACCACCGGATGCTGATGACTTAAGTGACATAATACAACAGCCCGGAGAGTCAGCCAGGAAATTTTGGACTCGGTTCCTAACCAAAAAGAACCAAATTGTGGATTGTCCGGATGTCGAAGCCCTAGCGGCCTTTAAACGTAACATCTGTGACGAGTGGCTCGCCAGTCATCTTGGCCAAGAGAAGCCAAAGTCCATGGCAGCCCTCACAACACTCATGACCCGCTTCTACGCGGGCGAGGATAGATGGTTGGCCCATAGCAACAACACAGCAAGTAACCCTAGAACATCGGAGGCCAGAGATAGCAACGGCAAACCCAGCGCAACAAAGACAAACGCCGCAAACATGGCAAAAGCGCCGAAGACACGACAGTCAATGCCGGATTTAATAGTTCTAAGTCCGGTCAGCGGACAGGGCCACTCAAAAATGACAATTCGGGTCCGTCCAGTTTGGACCGCATACTCGACCATCCATGCCAAATTCATGGCAAACTAGGAACACCAGCCAATCATACCAACAGAGAATGTTGGGTCTTCAAACAAGCTGGCAGGTTAGGCGCCAAAAACAAAGATAAGGGGTCTCAAAGCAATGACAGCGATGAGGAGCCCAGATCACCGAATAGAGGAGGACAAAGGAAATCTCTCCAGCAAATCCAAACGGTGAATATGGTAAACGCCAACCACACTCCCAACCCGGACCGGATGCACACCCTTAGGGATGTCGACCTAACGAAACCTGTCAGCCCGCAATATAAAGTAGGGCCGATCACCTTCAACCAAATGGATCGTCCGGTCAACACCAGTCGCGGCAATCCAGTCGCACTAGTCCTCGACCCAATAATTGATGGGTTCCACCTCACACGAGTCCTTATGGACGGAGGCAGCAGTCTAAATCTGCTTTACCAGGACACAGTGCGCAAGATGGGCATCGATCATTCGATGATCAAACCCACTAAAGCCACCTTTAGAGGTATTATACCAGGCGTGGAGGCCAGCTGTACCAGCTCCATTGCCCTCGAGGTAGTCTTCGGATCACCAGACAATTACCGTGCCGAAGAGTTAATCTTCGACATCATCCCCTTTCACAGTGATTATCAGGCACTGCTCGGGCGAACTGTGTTCGCTCGATTCAACGCGGTGCCACATTATGCCTACCGTAAACTCAAGATGCCCGGTCCGCGCGGCATCGTCACGGTTAATGGCAAGGCCAAACTCTCCCTCGGTACCACAGAGTACGCCGCCGCTTTAACATCAGAAGCAATGGAGTGCACCTCTCAGTCAAATCTTGAGTCGACGGCTAAAACCCCCGGACACATTCAAAGTAGTCCGAACTACTTCACGGCAGGATAACCCGGATTGTCCAGGGCTCAACTAAACATTCCGTCGAAGTCAAGAACATGCCACATATCGCGGCTCAACCGCTCTCCGGCACACAAAAATTTCTTACATTTCCTTTGCAGGCTCACCTTTGCGCAGACCGGGACCGGTGACATGGTAACAGCTCGAACGCACAAGGGAATCTTTAGATATTCCTCGCGATGTCCATCCGACTATACTCTGGATCTGCACACATCGTCTTCCTCCCTGGCCCCATCAGGTTCCACGGTCATATTCCCCTTTTTATCACATTACCTGTACTCATACGCCTCGACGTATTATTCAAATACAACATGTGGATTTATATGACGCTTATTTGCTATTATTTCTTAATGAAACTCTTTTGTTAAGTGGCATCCGTACACCGCGATATGCCTTTGCCAGGGGCTTCGTTTTACCCATAATACTGCAATAAAGTCCGAACACCTTCTCGGAAGGTCGGCACCCTGAACTTATAGCATTATATGCAATAGCTCCGAAACATGTCTTGGGTCAAATGTTGGGTTTGCCCGACTCCCATGTTTTGCTACCTTACGTTCCGCTATATCGGCTAAGGAGGCACATGGAGAACTACTGCGATTGTGTCCCGGTTCTTCCAGACGAGCACCTCAGTAGAGAAAGCCAAAAACTGACTGTCATGATACGGCGAGAGTTGGTCAGCTGTTCGAGAGGTTGTAAAATCTTTAAGGATTTCTCCCGCATAATGCCATAACCAATGCAGCGTGCGATGGATCAGTTCTTCTTCCGATCAGGTGCCTATAGGGCCCCTCGTGCGGTCTTCCAAACACCAGGGGATGCGCCTACCTTCCTAATGCTCCTATGGCTAAGTGAGAATGATAAAGCCCTATAGTCCGATTGCCTGGTTCGCTGTGCTGAACACCTCCTTCAAAGGACCCAACACTAGGGTAAAGAGTGATCAGGTTTATCCCGAACACCCCCGCATTTCTTACGAGGGGGCAGAAGCCGACGACTGGCCAATTCTCAGGTTGAATATATAAAACGGCCGCGTAGGGGGGTAAACTTTTATAATAGGCAATAAATAATAGAAATGACCTTGTTCACACATTACAAAGGACAACATGACTATATTCATGGAAATACAATGTCCTTGGTGCATTGCTCTGCCGCAAGGCAGGATCCTTTTAGGACACTTTCATAATACAATTCGGGCTTGCGGTGCTCCTTTCCCTTCGGCGGCCCCTCGGTCATCAGGTTTTCAGCATCCATCTTCCCCCAGTGCACCTTTGCGTGGGCAAAAGCCATTCTCTTGATGACGTCAAGTCGAGGGCAAGCACTAACAAGTCGCTTCACGATCCCGAAGTAGCTACCTGGAATCGGCTCGGCGGGCCATAGCCGGATAATCAAATCCATCATGGCTAGTTTGGCCACCTTATGCAGTTCGATCAGCTGTTTCAGTTGATAGATAAAAGGCACCAGATAATTCGGTGCCAGATACTGCGACCAGAAGAGCTTATCCACAGTATTCCCCTCTTCGGCTCGGTAGAATTGGGCGGCATCCGATATGCTGCGAGGAAGTTCCGCAAATACCCCTGGAGAAATCCGAACTTCAAATTATAAAGCATAATTTTCTCCTGAAATACTTGCTTTACATGGAAAAAGACCTTACCCGCCGTGATCTCCCTCGCCTCTTGGATCTCCTGCAGGGTGCCTCGGGTTTCCCCACAGGCATCACACGCGGCCTGATGAGCCCCGGTGAGTTCGGATTCTATCTCCATTAAACTCTACTCTAGGGTCTCGCATTTTTTCATGGCCTCTTGGAGCTCTCGCCTAGCTTCCACAACCTTGGCCTCGTGCTTCTCACGAAGAGCCTGCTCTGCGGTTGCCTTTTCCTCGGCCTCGGCAGCAGCCTTCTTCGGAGCCTTGACTTCGGTCACCACCCCTGGCGCAAATCATGACACATATTCTATCATACTAAAAATTCGTTCGCAACTGAACGCAAACAAGATTTGTGCATACCTTGTTGATCTCCCAACTGCCTATTTAACTAGCCAAGCTCCACTTCGGCCCCCTCCACACTTTGATTCAGTCCGGAAACCTTCGCGGTATGAGCGGCAGTAGCCGCCACAGACGCCTGCTTACAAAAGAAGAGAGATAGATGTCATCAAATGAGTCTTCCTGTGAAAAATATATTTGATCCTCTGTCCGGTTCTTTCGTTCACCGGACAGTGTATCAGGGGCTACTATCCATACTATGATATTCTTCGAAACCGTATAAAACATACCTCCAAACCTCTTATAAGGTCGATACCGGCTTCATTCAGTCCATTTTTAGCGGACTGAATCTTCTCAGTCACCGCACCCATAAGGGCACGGTGTTCATGTACGATGGAGGCGCTCTTCAGCGTCGCCAATAAAGCACCAGGCACCTCTGGTTGGACAGAGGTTGCCGGTGGAACAGGAACGCCCTCTCCAGCCGAGGAAGGCCGCCTGCTTGATTTCGGAGCCGTATTGGACACCAAAACTATGTCCGGCTGGGGGCCGAATTCAAGATGGTCCCCGTCGTCGACTCCTGTAGGGATCTTCTCCCCCATGTCTCCGGCCCCTGAAGTTTGACCTCCAGGCGCCGCCTTCACGACTTTCTCTGCCCCTCCTTGGATGGAGTCCCTCTGGAACGAAGCCTCGGTGTTGATCACATGTTCGGGGGGGGGGGGCTTCCGAGGCGTCCCGCTCTCCATAGCATCCGAGCCCAGCAAATCCTCGGACGAGGATTGTTCAGAACGGGACCCCGTAGGACTACAAAAAATATGGCTCAGGGGTCCAGACACATGAACGTGTTCGGATTTTATATACTTACGAGTTCACTAGGGGCTGGGCCCTAGGATCCCACGCCGGGCTGCTATCGGCGACGGCAGGGGACTCTTCCGGAAGAAGAGTTTTTTTCCCTTTTAGGTCACTCGGCCTCCAAGTGTACGGAGGCCGTCCTCTTCTTTCTTCCTCCTACTGGGGAGTTGTCTTCCTCTTCCTCGTCCTCTTCGGAGGCGGGTCGGGCACGGTGATGAAGGCCGCCCGGGTCTTTTTGGCCTCCTTTTCGGTCTTCTTCTCCGGCACCTTGTAAGGCGCCGGGTCCAACATCTTCGTTAGAAGTGGGCCGGGCGGTTCTTTGGGCAGCGGGCCGGACATTGGATCCGCCCCGCCTCCTTCGTCCAGCCCTAGGAGAGTTGTGTAAAACACATTAAGCATTTCCCTTGAGTTATGTGAATAAAACGTATGGTAATTTACCGAGTTTGCAGGGCGGGACAGTTGGTACCCGCGGTCCTCAGACGAGTCCGGCCATGATTTGTTGGGCTTAAAAAGCACCTTCCAGATGTCTTCGTGAGAGGAGCCAAAGAGCTCTCGGAGGGTCTGGTGCTTGGCCGGATCGAATTCCCATAGATTGCAAGTCCGGTGTTGACAAGGTAGGATCCGATAGACTAACATCACCTGGACTACATTGACAATTTTGATATTCTTGTCTTCCATATCCTTGACGCACGTCCGGAGCGCCAACAGCTCGTAGGACGAAGACCGGCCCAGGCCCTTCTTGAGCCAGGATGCGAGCCGCAGAGGGGCCCTGGATCGGAACTCGGGAGCAGCGGCCCACTGCGCGCCGCGCGGCTCGGTAATGTAAAACCACTCCTGTTGCCACTCCCTGACGGAATCATTGAAGGTACCTATTGGCCATGTGACGTTGGGCATCTTGCTCACCATAGCGCCCCCGCACTCAACATGCTCACCGCCCACTACCTTGGGCTTCACATTAAAGATCTTCAGCCATAAGCCGAAGTGTGGCGGGATGTGGAGAAAAACCTCGCACACGACAATGAATGTCGAGATGTTGAGGAAGGAATTGGGGGATAGCTCATGAAAATCGATCCCGTAATAATACATGATGCCGCGAACAAATGGGTGGAGGGGAAACTCTCGCCCACGGATAAAATGAGGGAGGAATATGACCCTTTCGTGGGGTTCCGGGGTAGGGACGATCTGTCCAGCCGTCGGGAGACGGTGGCTGATTTCCTGGGCTAGATACCCGGCCTCCCGAAGTTTCTTGATGTCCTTCTTCTGAACGGTAGAGGCCATCCACTTGCTCCCACTCCGGACATATTTGGAGTGCTTCTTCGGAGAAGATGCGAACTTGGGCACTGGAGCTCGAGTGCACGAGAATGGATGGGCAGGGAGGAAGAAGGCGTGGGTAAAAAAGAGGAGTCCTTATCCCTTTATAAGGGCGGTAGAAACTGCGTGCCTCCCCACTTGCCTGGTAAAACTCGCTTATTCCCCAAGCGTCGTGATTGATGGCGCGGTTGGGTTACCCACACCCGTATTGACGAGAATCCCGTAACAAGGGGACACGATCTCTGCTTCGACAAGACGTGCCAATAAAACCGCCTCGCAACACATGCAGTGACTGGTTGAGAAAACGGTTCGAATAATAACCGGGGCCATGGCATGATGTCACATTATGAGAAGTTGTCAGCAGATTAGATTTGTGGAAATATTATACTCCCTACGGTGGTATGTGGAATTTTTTTGTAGAGCCGGACACTGTCCTTGTGTTCGAAATCTTCTATGGAGTATTCGGAGGAGGAACCCGCCTTGCAATGCCGAAGACAATCTGCGCACCGGACTCGTCGTCATTGAAGCCTGGTTCAGCGGCTACTGAGGGAGTCCTGGATTAGGGGGTCCTCGGACAGCCGGACTATATACTTTGGCCGGACTGTTGGACTATGAAGATACAAGATTGAAGACTTCGTCCCGTGTCCGGATGGGACTCTCCTTTGCGTGGAAGGCAAGCTTGGCGATTTAGATGTGTATATCTCCTCCCTTGTAACCGACTCTGTGTAACCCTAGCCCCTCCGGTGTCTATATAAACCCGAGGGTTTTAGTCCATAGGACAACAACAATCATACCATAGGCTAGCTTCTAGGGTTTAGCCTCTCCAATCTCGTGGTAGATCAACTCTTGTAATACTCATATCATGAAGATCAATCAAGCGGGACGTAGGTTATTACCTCCATCGTGAGGGCCCGAACCTGGGCAAACATTGTGTCCCCCGCCTCCTGTTACCATCCGCCTTAGATGCACAGTTTGGGACCCCCTACCCGAGATCCGCCGGTTTCGACACCCACACCCGTTCCTTCTTAAAGGTCTCCTTCAGCTTCTCCATGGCTGCTAAGACATTGGTCAGTTCCTCCTTGGCTTTAGAAGCCTTTGCTTGTTGAGATTTAATGTTCTCTTGAAGATCAGCGGTTTGGGTGTCCTTTTTGCTCAGCTCAGCCTGTAACGGAAAGACATATCATCAATGGGCCGTATATATTTGAAGTACCAAGCACATAACAAGTTATGCACTTCGCACTTGGGGGCTAATGCCCATTTGCTTCATTATCAGAAAATTTTGTCAAGTCCCAAGTGTAATACAAGCATTATTCTTGGCACTTGGGGGCTAATGTACGTCTGCTCAAAGTAACTGTGGTTAAAGTTCCGGTTCACCTTGGAAAGATAAACTGGCCCTTCGGGATTAAACAGGCGCAAAGTTGTTCTAAATAAGTATGCAGAGTTGAGATATTGCAAAGTCCCAGTTTTTTATTGCCATCATAAATCAGCCCTTGGGGGCTACTAGAGTTGGTACTTACAATTGGACTTAGGAGAGAAAAGGTTATGTAATTACCTCATAACGCTCCTTCATCAGATTGACTAAACCGGCTTCATAGTCACGGTTTGTGTATAGACGGTTTAAAAAGCCAGAATGGAGTTCCTGGGCGTTGAGGTGGGCATAGCTTGATAAATCGGTGCTCCATTTTCCTTTTCCCATAGCAGAACGTTCCTCCTTGGCGCTATGCTTTGATAATGCAACAGGATTGCCAGGGGAGGTGTGGCCAACGCCAGTAATGATAACATCCTCTTCCTTATCACCAGCAGCCTCCACTGGAGTTGACGGGATATCAGCAGCCTTAACCGGACTAGACGGTCCATCATCAGTACGAACCGGGCTCATTGGTTTATCAGCATGGTCCACTGCTTCAACTTCTACTTGTTCATCAAAATCATGATCTTGAGGGGGCGGTTCATCAAACATGGCGTCAGCATTTGGACCTTCCGGTTCTGGAGTTTTCTCTGGTTCAACAACCACATGTTTGTCAGACGGTTTATTCGCCCGAGCCTTGTTGCTGGGTCTGGCCTTGGCTCTGAAAGGAAAAAGATGCAAGGGTTAATATAGCATGCAAGTATAAAGCGTCAAAAGATTCAGTTAAAGTACTTACCCAGCAACTGTCTTAAGAGGAGGGAGTTGTGTGGATGTCGACTCGCCAGATGATGAATGAGGTGTTCCCTAATAATTTGAATCGGACGGATTAAGAGGTTGTCGGAAATAACCTGCCTTGGGATAAGAAGTATCAGAAGTGGGCGAGACCTCAGGTCGATGTTTCCGAACCGAAGTGTTCGGTAAACCGGCCGAAGTGACTACTTGGCCGCTGTGCCAGGTTGTGCGGCGAGCTTCGTGCTGCTGCTTCTTCAAAAGAAATTTTGGGTCCAAGTGAGCAAGGGGGTGAGAAAATTTTATTTCCCGGATTGTTTGACGGATTTTCTGTGTTGACGGAGTGTATGAACCGGAGGGAAGAGTAATTACCTCTGCGTCGCCAGCCTGGCTGCCTTCAGCGTCATCTTGATAATAATCATTGTCAATGAGGTTTATGAAAAGTGAACCAAGAGAGTCAAGTTCTACCTCTTAGTCCGGATTATCGAGGTCTTCGTCGAGGTTCAGCCCGGTGGATTCAACCGCCTTCTTCTTGGCAGGTCTCTTGACCGCCTTCGTCTTAGGTCGAGGGGTTTTCACTATTTTTTCTTGAGGTTTCTTCTTCCAAAATGGGTCATCGCCCTATTAAAAGAATTGACAAAAATTATAGGAGATTACACAGATTAAGTACAAGCATGAGTGAGGCAATGCTTACAGCTGGCGGTTTATTCAAAGTGTAGTAGGGACTTAACCCGGTCCTGCTACAAACAGCCTCCGATTCATTCAGTATCTTCTTCACAGATTCAGTAACTTCAGCTTCTGTCAGCTCAATATCAATATGGCATTGAGGGTCTTTTGAGTCACCAGTATACTCGCACATTAAACCAGGGCGATGGCTTAAATGCAATATACTCCATGAAATCCAGTAGCGAACAAATTCAACTCCTGTTAGACCATTGGCCATAAAGGCTCTGAGCTTGGAGAGCTGTGGAGCATATGTAGGATGTTCTTTGGTAGTCAACCGTTGCAGAAATGGATGTGTGTTGGTAAGCCGATGAGGACGGTAACCCGGCAGAGGATTCTCATCATCAGGGGAGGTATCTTTACAATAAAACCAAGTCTGGTTCCAGTCTTTAGGATGTCTATGGAGTTTGGCATGAGGGAAACTGACATATTTTCTCATTTGAATTGAAATGCCGCCCAGCTCGGTATTGGGCCCGTCTACAAACTCAGTAGGGTGGTTCAAATAGAAGAAGTCCCGGAATAGCTTAACAGTTGGCTCCTCTTGCAGGTATGGTTCACAAAATACTTGAAAGTCGCAAACATTGGACACAAAGTTTGGTCCAATGTCTTGAGGATGGATCTAGAAATTGGCAAGCACATCATGGAAAAACTTGGACCCGGGCGGTTTAAAGCCACGGCTCATGTGATCAAGAAACACTACTACTTCGCCATCTCTGGGGGTAGGAGGGTTTTCTTGACCGGGAACTCGCCACCGGATTTCACTTCGCTTCGGTAAAGCGCCAGTTCTGACGCATCCATCCAGTTGCTGTTCAGTAACCCGGGAAGGGACCCAGTTACAGGTATAAAATTGTTTGGCCATTGCAAGTGAAGAGCTGGAAAGGATTAATGCCAGTTTACGATTCATGATTGACAAAGCATAAAGCGCAACAGGTTAAGAAAAAGGAATTCAAGCATGCAAAATTGTTAAACCGGAGGCTGATGCTGTTATAAATGGTAAAGCGACGGGCGGTTTACAAGGGGACTAATGGCATATGACAGATTATCTTATAAAAAGATAAACCGCCTACGCAGATGAGGAAGGTACAGATCTGAGGCAAAAAATGACTAAGTGAGGAAAACAGGTTTCACAAGTTCACATTGGCATTTTGGATCTACCACGGGTCAGGAAAAGAAAAAGATTTAGACCTAAAAAGTTGGTTCTGGAGCAGTTCGTAAAAGTCCAGATCAGTTTTTATACATAGAAGGCATGGTTTGATAGCCAAGATAAAGACTGCTATAGCTACCACATGGAACACATCAAAGTTGAGGTATGCTGTGTATGAACTGACGAAGAACAAGAGAAGAACACCATGAACCCATGTGAACCCTAAGTGGATCTATAGAGGAAAGAGGGAAAGACTTACCGAAGTTGTTGAAGCAGCAAAGGTGTGTCGCGTTTTTCGGGTGCGATCAGGTTGATGCAGCGGCCGACGGTGAGGCCGAGGCGAAGCTCGACGACGGCGACGGTGCTCGGGTGCAGAGGCGTCGTGAGGTCGAAGAATTGATGAAGAGGCAATAGGAGGAAAAAGAAAGGGATCCTCATCCCTATTTATAAGGCAAAGAGATAAGCGACAGGCACAGGAATCGAGGAGCCCAAAAAATGGATATATAACAAGATTGTCGCCTCGGTTGTTGGATGCTCATTAATAAAGGGTATCTTCGGCTTTAATGAACAGGTGACATCACGGCAGTTTACTACAAATATGAAGGATGACGTCACGGCGGTTTACAAGATCTATGCGAAGGTGCAAAAGGAGGAATTTTTCTAAGTGTTGAAGATTGACATGAACAAGTTCAAATCAATCTGGGGCCTAATGTTGGGCATATTACTATTAAGTGTAAACCGGCCATGAGGGGCCGGGTTATGTTCACAAGGAGTTAGTCATGTTTGAAGCCCATGAAGATAAAAGGGATGGCGCTTTATGGAGGAGATCTAACATGAAGGCCCAGGGCCCAAAGGCAATTAGGGCACGTAGATGTAAACCGCCATATGATATATAACTTATGTTGTAAGGCAAGGAAAGGTAGAAACCGATCCGGACACATTTATGAACCGGCCTCGGGATTCTGTAAACCGCCGGGCGTCAACCTGTGTATATAAAGGGATGACCCGACGGCAGTTTAGGGACGAGACACAACAACTCGAGAGCCAGGCAAAGCGGATTTGCTCCCTGGTCATCGAAACGCTAGCAATTCCATCACAACTAGATTAGGCTTTTACCTTCACCGTAAGGGGCCGAACCAGTATAAACTCTTGCGTCCTTTGTCCGCTTTAACCACTTTAAGCTAACCCATAGCGATGGCTCCACGACTAAGTCCTTTCACGAGGACATCTGCCGTGACAAAACCATGACAACTAGGTTACCTCAACGGGGATATGCATTTCCCCAACAATAAGAATATCATATTTCCTTTTGACAATATGAAGAGGGAATTCAAAACCTCCGATAGTAATAGTTGAATTTTTTCCCAATAGAATTGATACTATGAACTTGAGGTTGTTTCTTCGGAAAGTGTACCATATGCTCATTGCCATTAACATGAAAAGTGGCATTGCCTTTGTTGCAATCAATAACAGCCCATGCAATATTCAAAAAGGGTCTACCAAGGATGATTGACATACTGTCGTCCTCGAGAATATCAAGAATAACAAAGTCCGTTAAGATAGTAACGTTTGCAACCACAACAGACACATCCTCACAAATACCAATGGGTATAGCAGTTGATTTATCAGCCATTTGCAAAGAGATTTTAGTAGGTATCAACTTATTCTATTCCACTCTATGATACATAGAGAAAAGCATAACACTAACACCGGCTCCAAGATCACATAAAGCAGTCTTAATATAGTTTCTTTTAATGGAGCATGGTATAGTTGGTACTCCGGGATCTCCAAGTTTCTTTGCTATTCCACCCTTAAAAGTATAATTAGCAAGCATGGTGGAAATCTTAGCTTCCGGTATCTTTCTTTTATTAGTAACAACATATTTCATATACTTAGCATAAGGAGCCATTTAAAGCATATCAGTCAAACGCATACGCAAAAAGATAGGTCTAATCATTTCAGCAAAGCGCTCAAAATCCTCATCATCCTTTTTCTTGGCTGGCTTAGGAGGAAAGGGCATGGGTTTCTGAACCCATGGTTCTCTTTCTTTACCATGTTTCCTAGCAAAAAAGTCTCTCTTATCATAACGTTGATTCTTTGATTGTGGGTTATCAAGATCAACAACAGGCTCAATCTCTACATCATTATCATTACTAGGTTGAGCATCAATATGAACATCATTATTAACATTAGCACTAGGTTCATGTTCATTATCAGACTGTGTCCCAACATCAGAAATAGAAATATCATTGGGATTCTCAGGTGTATCCATGGCAGGTTCACTAGCATGCAAAGTCCTATCAGTTTTATTTTTCTTTTGATTAGAAGGACTAGGTGCATCAGTATTAATTCTCTGAGAATCCTGCTCAATTCTCTTAGGATGTCCCTCGGGATACAAAGGTTCCTGGGTCATCTTACCACCTCTAGTCATAATCCTAACACCATTGTCATTATTCTTACTATTCAACTCATTAAGCAAATCATCTTGTGCTTTAAGTACTTGTTCTACTTGAGTTGTGACCATGGAAGCATGTTTACTTATAAGCTTGAGATCATTAACAGTTCTACTCATATAATCACCCAAGTGGTCAAGCATGTAAGCATTACGTTTCAATTGTCTACTAACATAAGCATTGAAATTTTCTTGTTTAACAATAAAATTATCAAACTCATCCAAGCATTGACTAGCAGACTTATTATGAGGAATATCACCTTCATAAAATCTACGGAGAGAGTTTACCTCTAGTACCTGTGTCGGGTTATAAAGACCATGTATTTCTTCAATAGGCGGTAAAATTTTAACATCTTCACCGTTAATACCTTTTTCTTTCATAGATTTCTTTGCCTCTTGCATATCTTCAGGGATGAGAAATAGAATACCCCTTTTCTTCGGAGTTGGCTTCGGAATTGTTTTAGGAGTTGTCCAATCATTTTCATTACTCAATATATTATTCAATAGCAATTCAGCTTGCTCAATAGTTCTTTCCCTGAAAACACAACCAGCACAACTATCCAAGTGGTCTCTGGAAGCATCGGTTAGTCCATTATAAAAGATATCAAGTATTTCATTTTTCTTGAGAGGGTGATTAGGAAAAGCATTAAGTATTCGGAGAAGCCTCCCCCAAGCTTGTGGGAGACTCTCTTCTTCAATTTGCACAAAGTTAAATATTTCTTTGAAGCAGCTTGTTTCTTATGAGCGGGGAAATATTTTGCAAAGAAGTGATAAATCATATCTTGAGGACTACGCACACAACCAGGAGCAAGATAATTAAACCATATATTAGCATCACCCTTTAACAAGAAAGGAAACAATTTGAGAATATAATAATAGCGAATTTTTTCCTCATGAGCAAATAGGCTGGCTATATCTTTCAATTTAGTAAGATGTGCCACAACAGTTTTAGATTCATAACCATGAAAATGATCAGATTCAACCAAAGTAATTAACTCAGGATCGATAGAGAATTCATAATCCTTAT
Organism: Triticum urartu; assembly: GCF_003073215.2. Taxonomy (NCBI): domain Eukaryota; kingdom Viridiplantae; phylum Streptophyta; class Magnoliopsida; order Poales; family Poaceae; genus Triticum; species Triticum urartu. The sequence goes on along the minus strand of NC_053024.1, from coordinate 511,479,696 downwards.
TAGTAACAAAGATAGGTGAAGTAGCAAAAGCGGGATCATATTTTATTCTAGCATTCAAGGATTTTTCTTTAAGCTTAGCTAAATATTTCTTAAGATCCTCTCTATCATTGCAAGAAAAGATGTCTCTAGCAGTTTCTTCATCCATAACATAACCCTCAGGAACAACAGGTAATTCATATCTAGGGGTAGAATCATAATCATCAGTTTCAATAACATCATCAGTTTGAGTAATTTCATTCTCTCTAACCCTAGCAAGTTATTCATCAAGAAATTCGCCTAATGGCACAATATTATCAAGCATAGAAGTAGTATCATCATAAGCATCATGCATAGCAGAAGTGGCATCATCAATAACATGCGACATATCAGAATCAATATCAGGGGTAGGTGTCGCAAGTTTACTCAAAACAGAAGGAGAATCGAGTGCAAAGCTAGATGACAGTTCCTTGCCTCCCCTCGTAGTTGAGGGAAAAATCTTGGTTCTTTGATCTTTCAAATTCCTCATAGTGATCAACAGATATAAATCCCAAGTGACTCAAAGAATAGAGCTATACTCCCTAGCAACGGCACTAGAAAAAGGTCTTGATAGCCCACAAGTATAGGGGATCGCAACAGTTTTCGAGGTTAGAGTATTCAACCCAAATTTATTGATTCGACACAAGGGGAGCCAAAGATTATTCTTGAGTATTAGCAGCTGAGTTGTCAATTCAACCACACCTGAAAGACTTAATATCTGCAGCAAAATATTTAGTAGCAAAGTAGTATGGGAGTAGCGGTAATGGTGGCAAAAGTAACAGTAGCAATTTTGTAGCAATCGGAACAGTGGCAAAGGACAAGTAACAAAGCAAAGATCAATATGTGAAAAGCTCATATGCTATGGATCCATGATGGATAATTATGTCGGATGGCATTCATCATGCAACAGTTATAACATAGAGTGACACAGAACTAGCTCCAGTTCATCAATATAATGTAGGCATGTATTCCGAGTATAGTCATATGTGCTTATGGAAAAGAACTTGCATGACATGTATTGTCCTACCCTCCCGTGGCAGCGGGGTCCCATTGGAAACTATGGGATATTAAGGCCTCCTTTTAATAGAGTACCGGACCAAAGCATTAGCACTTAGTGAATACATGAACTCCTCAAACTACGGTCATCACCGGGAGTGGTCCCAACTATTGTCACTCCGGGGTTGCCGGATCATAACACGTAGTAGTTGAATATAACTTGCAATATCGGATCAAGAACACAAATATGTTCATGAAAACATAATAGGTTCAGATATGAAATCATGGCGCTCGGGCCCTAGTGACAAGCATTAGGCATAGCAAAGTCATAGCAACATCAATCTTAGAACGTAGTGGATACTAGGGATCAAACCCTAACAAAACTAACTCGATTACATGGTAAATCTCATCCAACCCATCACGGTCCAGCAAGCCTACCATGAGATTACTCACGCACGGCATGAGCATCATGAAATTGGTGATGGAGGATGGTTGATGATGACGATGGCGACAAATTCCCCTCTCCGGAGCCCAAAACGGACTCCAGATCTGCCCTCCCGAGGAAGAACAGGGCTTGGCGGCGGCTTTGTATCGTAAAACGCGACGAATCCTTCTCTATGATTTTTTTTCTTCGTGAAAGAGAATATATGGAGTTGGAGTTGAGGTCGGTGGAGGTCCAGGGGGCCACAAGGTCGGAGGGCACGGCCCCACCCTTGTGGCTAGGGTGTGGGCCCCCTTTACTTGATTCTTTCACCAATATTTTTATTAATCGCAAAACTTATCTCCATGAAGTTTCAGGTCATTCTGAGAACTTTTTATTCTGCACAAAAATGACACCATGGCAATTTTGCTGAAAACAGCGTCAGTCTGGGTTAGTTCCATTCAAATCAAGCAAGTTAGAGTCCAAAACAAGGGAAAAAGAGTTTGGAAAAGTAAATATGATGGAGACGTATCACCGTGCGCACGGACGTTAGACCCCGTGGGCATGGGGCCCATGCGCACGGGCGTCAAACCCCCCATTGACACGGGGGTCCCCCAGCGACAGCCACCTCCAGATCGAAATCTGGGAGTGGGTACGGCGGAGGAACTATAGGAGAATGCACCTAGATTTGTCCAACTCAAGGGGAGCAGCTACCCTAATCTAGAGAAAAGCTAGAAACCCTAAAAGCTAAGAAGATATCCATGGAGGAACCTGGACGAACAGGGGAGGGGAAATACCATAGGCGGACCCCATCCCGGACGATCTCCACGGAGCAAAGGACCCCGACGGTGCCCGAAGGAGCTCCGGTGAGAGGAGGCGACGACGGCGAACCTAAAGGCATCCTGGGGAGTGGAGAGGGCGACGGGTGGGAATGAACTCAAGCCCCCACGCCCCACCTCTTTAGGGCCTGGAATCATAGACCCCGTACGCACGGGCTAAGCGAGCCCCATGCACACGGGGGCCCATGCGCACAGTACGGAGGCCGTGGACACGGGTCCCCATGCGCGCAGTACAAAGCCCGTGCACACAGGGTATTCCGGAATGTTTGACCAATGATGCCTATTGAGGGCATGGCTGATTGAAGACTCTTACCAAACCCTTAAAGAGCATTTCAGTCTATGTTTCTGAATACATCCCGAGCGAAATCCTATCACTACTAGAAGGGAATATATGGAGCACTTGCAGAAGAAGAGAAGGACAACGAGCAACAAAACACAAGAAAAACTAAAAAGAAAGAGAAGAAGGTCAAAGACAAGAATATATGGACTAAAACCTCAACGGAGGACGGTGGCCGAGGCCACCATGTTTGAGTTTGTTTGGTATGGCATCGCGAAGATATGAACCTTGGGCCCAAGACCAACACTCATCTTTGAAGAACAAGTGCCACACCTAAAAGTGGCTAATCTGAAAGATTTTGTTCAATTTATGCACTTCTAGGATATGGTAAATCATGAGATGAGCTAGCTCCCCCTAGACATGTGCGTACATCTAAGCAAGATATTATATGAGTGTGTGTGCATGAGCAAGAATCTCAACCCAAGTTACTTATATCCACGATAGTTAGCTCATGCCTTAACTCGCGGAATCTTGCTTCATCAAGTGGCTTGGTGAAATAATCTGCTAGTCGATTCTCGGTGTTGACATGGAGTAGTTCAATGTTTCCCTTGGCCACATGATCCCTAATGAAATGATGACGTATCTCAATATGCTTAGTCTTCCTGTGCTGCACTGGATTCTCGGCGATCTTGATTGCACTTTCATTGTCGCACCAAAGAGGCACTTTGTCACATTTGACACCATAATCCATCAAAGTTTGCCTCATCCATAAAAACTGAGCACAACAACTTCCGGCGGCAATGTACTCGGCTTCGGCCGTTGGGAGATATATACAATTTTGCTTCTTTGAAGACCACCTTACCAAAGATCTCCCTAGGAATTGACATGAACCAGAAGTGGACTTGCAGTCAACCTTGTCTCCAGCCCAATCCGAATCCGAGTATCCCATTAACTTGAAATATGAACCTTTGGGATACCAAAGGCCCAAGTTTCGGGTATGAACCCAATATCGAAGGATTGTTTTCACTGCCGATCTATTACCCCGATCTCTGGAATCCCTTCTCGCTTAGGAACGTCGTAAGGTGATCATACCAAGCACGAGGTGCTTGTTTAAGTCCATAGAATGCCTTATGGAGTTCATAAACATGGGAGGGGTGATTGGGGTCTTCGAAACTGGGAGGTTGCTTGACATACACCAACTCCTTAAGAGGACCATTAAGAAATGCACTCTTCCACTGCAGGAATCAGGTACTTTGCCGTCCGCCATGGCGGACGGCAAAGGCATACTTGGAGGACGGGAAAGGCCTTTGCCATCCGTCAACAGACGGCAACATGTCTAGCTGAATAGGCTACGACGAAGGATTCTTTGCCGTCTGCTGGCGGACGGCAAAGATGAAATGGTCTTTGCCGTCCGCCGACGGACGACAAAGGTCCTGGACGGCACACGTGGCAACTTATGGCCGTTAGGGGGTTAATGGTGCACTTTGTCGTCCGCTGGCGGACGGCAAAGACCATTGCACCTTTGCTATCAGCCAGCAGACAGCAAAGTAACCAAATAGGCCAGCCAGTGCCCCAGGTTGCACAGGTAGCTGCCACATGGCAGCTCTGCCGTCTGCTGGCTAATGGCAAAGCTCTTTGTCGTCCGCCAGCAGATGGCAAAGAGCCTGTATAGCCCTTGTTTTTCTGTTTTTTGTTATATCCTTGCATTTTCAAAAGACATAAATTATATATATAGTTTCAACCTCAAACATAGCCCATGTATCCATCATCTAGCAGTCCATCAACGCAACAGAACACATAGGGTATTAAAACGTCCAATACATTCATAGTTTCACGGAGTTCATCAACATACATAGTTTCACAGAGTTATTCAACATACGTTGTTTCTCAACACAAAATCATAACAGAAACTAAAACTAACAGTCCATCAATCCAGCTTCCATGAAGTGAATCAAATCTGCAAAAATGGGAGTAAGCAAGCTAGAAGATGAAGAACAAGAAGAAGACTAGAAGAAGAAGAAGAAGACTAGAAGAAGAAGAAGAGTAGTAGAAGAAGAAGGTTTTTACCCTTTTCCTTCTCATTCTTCTTCTTTTATTCTTTCTTTTTCTTCTCTTTCTTCTTCTATTCTTTCTTTTTCTCCTCTTCCTTGTTTTTCTTCTTCTTATTCCTTATTTGTGTCATTTTAGAGCTTACATAGGTAATTATGCCATTTTTAGCTAACTAAACTTATTATGTCAATTTGGAGGAAAATAAGGTAAGTATAGGTCATTTTGTGCTAACATAAGTAATTTTGGAGCTAACCTAACTAAAATGGATCATATTGGAGCTAACCTAGGTAAACTTGGTCATTTTGGAGCTAACCTAGGTAAAATGGATCATATTGGAGCTAATTTAGCATATTAGATCTAACTTAGCATATTAGAGATAACTCAGCATATTAGAGATAACTTAGTATATGAGAGCTAACTTATGTCATTTTTAAGGAAACAATGCTAAGTATAGATCATTTTGGATATCTGACATACCTGACATAGTTCACTCGTCCTTCTTCTCCTTCTCCTTCTCATTCCTCATCCTGATGCACCAAGAGGGGCGAGGCAGTGGAGGTAGTGGGATGTAGTCTTCTACCACAATTGACATGGTCATGTCACTCGGCTGTGGGATTGCCAGCGCCACCACCATCGTGAGGTCATTGTCAGGCACCGCAACCATCGCAAGGCCATCTTTAGGCAGCACCATCACTAGGTCATTCTCAGCCACCACCATCTCTTGCCCATCGTTAGCCACCACCATCTCTAGGTAATCCTCAGCCACCACCATATCTTTCCCATCGCCAGCCAACACGTTCTCATCCCCACTCTGCTCCTCTTCTTCCCCACTCCATTCCGGATTATCCTCGTTGCTGCTTTTGCTGCAGCCAGAGTCGCTGCCGCTGCTCCCATTGACTGACCAAATGCAACAATGACCGTTAACAATCGATGTGAGATAAAGCCAAATGTAGAGGAAGAAGAGGCAAAACGTACTGGCATCATCATCGTCCTAGTAGCGCATGCGACACATAGTCATGTTGAACACCTTCACGGTGAGCATGGCGTCGCCGTTGTACCTGAAGAGAAGGAAGTACACGTGTCACAGGTCGTAGGCATGGTAGAACTGCTCCTAGCCATGACACAGGTACATGTGGTCATACCTGATCACCACCTCCACACCCCAATGCCTGCGAAGTCCACTGCCAGCCTGTCGCACCTTCACATTCTTTGGCCGATGGCCGTCCAACATCTTCATAAAAGTGTCAGGCAGCCTCTGCAGTTTGGGACAAGGAGTGATGTAGCAAACATCAGAGTTATAATAATGAGATGGGTGAAGGGGATATCACTCCTTTATATACCTGCCTCCTGGAAGAAGTCCCAATTATGATACTGAAGGACTTGAAAGCATCCAACTCGTACTACGGTGTGGCAGAGCGGAGCCTACGGTGGAGGCTTCCCCCCATCTCTAATAAGCAGCAGAAGAGACCAATTACTACCCTTACAACATTACCATACAACATTATAGCAGCAGAAGTTTTGAGCAGAAGATAATCAACTACACAAAGTTATCATTTCACATTCAAAAAGCAATGCACTTGTGGACATATGATGGCAACAGCTTGAACCATTCAAAACTAGGGATTTCTTTATACATGAAACAAAACTGAAAATGTAAACCAAATTAACAAGTTGCAGTTACTTGGAGTAACATTTGGTTTTAATTTAACTATAATATGTAGGGTACGATATTGCTCAGATATGCGTTACAAAACTGAGAAACAAGTTTGAAGAGAGAATAACAAGCACTAGTGTAGGCACTCTACTTTGGGCAGTTAGTTAGTGGAAATTTTGCTAATAGAGATGCTTTGACTGATTTCCTGGAACATAAATAATTTCCTGGAACCTAAAAACCATTGGATACGAAAACATCGATATTTGCATCAATAAATAACTATTTCTTGCTACAAGTGCCAGTAATATCTTAATGAGAGGGGGTCGTCAGTGTTAATTATTCATTCAGATCACTAGTCACCCTCAATGCATAGCTACCTTTCTTTCAATGCATCTATCTTTTAGGTTTCTATCATTCCTCGGTGTTTTTTATAACAATCCCCTCCATTTATTAGCCTAATTCTTGCTACAAGTTCCATGGCTACAATCAGCAACAAAATAATACATACTGATGTTGATGGCCCTGCCTGTGGCTTGGTCGATGTCGATGTATCATGTTCTGCTCCCACGGAGTATGTGGCATTTGGTCTTTTTTTGAGATTGTGGTAGTGTTACTCATTGCAAAAAAGGAAATGGTAGTGTTACAAAAAAGCATGTCAATCACTAGTCCATGGGAAAATGGCTTCCAAGAGTTAGAAGCATCTATATATTGCATTGCCGTGGGCCTCTTTGAATTGAAGGAGTTTTTTAATCCTTGAAATTTCTCTTTTCATGTTGGTCGTTTAATTTGTTGGGTTGAATCCAATAGGAACTTTTACTAAGGATTCATTTGTATTTGTTCCATAAGAATTATAGAGCCCACCCAAAGACTCTTGAAAAGAATCTGTACTTTTCTCTGCGATGCAACCAAACCAAAAACCGTGCGTGATTCATATGGGCATAACTTTGCGATCGTTTTATTTTATGTTTCTAGAATCATGTGAATCAAAGATGCCCTAAATTTCTTATCGACGATCAAATCTAACGTCCAACATTTCACCTACCTACATGATAAGTACTTCTGCCATGGCACACTTGAGGGCGAGGAGCGGTCGAGGTCGGGGTGGCGCGGGGCGGAGGAGGGGGTCGCCGGGGCGGCAGCGCGTCGACAGGGTTGGCACGGGGGCGGAGATGGGGTTGCCGGGGCGGCGTGGCGATGTGGGTGGCGCGGGGCAGTGGTGGCTCGGGCACGGGGCGGAGAGAGGGGACAGGAAGAGAGGGGTCGGGCGTGGACATGTTTGATTTTTAGTTAGAGCACGGTTCTTTGCCGTCAGCTAGCAGACGACAAAGAGCCTAGCTAACGGACGTCAGTTTGTGCACTTTCTTTGTCGTGTACTAGAGGACGACAAAGAAAGTGGCAGTTAGGTGTCTGTCGCTAGTGGGCCACCCTCCCTCTTTGCCGTCAGCGAGCAGACGACAATGCATCTATGCTGTCAGCTAGCGGACAGCAAAGAGCTGGCTGATGGCAAAAAATATCTTTGCCATCAGCTTATTCTTTGTCATCAGTTTTCTTCAAGCTGATGGCAAAGACCCTCTTTGCCATCAGCAGGCTGAGGGCAAAGATCCTGTTTCTAGTAGTGTTCACATCCATTTGATATAATTTGAAATCATGATGAGAGACATATGCAAGCAAGATGCGAATGGATTCAAGACGGACAATGGGGGCAAAAGTTTCACCAAAGTCCAAACCATCAACTTGGGTGAAACCTTGTTCCACTAACCTTGCCTTGTTCCTTAATACTTGTCCATGTTCATCTTGTTTGTTCTTGAAGATCCACTTTGTTCCAATGAAATTATGATGCTCTTTGGGTCTTTCCACAAGGGTCTATACATTGTTGCGAGTGAAGTTGTTGAGTTCTTCATGCATGGCATCTACCCAATCCGAAGTTTCCATCAAGTGCATCTTCAATCTGAAGGGATCGACACAAGAGACAAACGAGTGATGCTCACAAAAGTTTGTCAAACATCTACGAGTATTTACCCCCTTTTTATGCCTCCATAGATGTTCTCGGTGAGATGTTGAATATGCTTTAACTTGGCAGCCACTTTTTGCTCTTTAATTGCAATCTCTTCTTCACTTGGTTTTCGACTTGATGAACAAGCTTGTCCTTGATATTGTTTTAGCCTTGGAGACACCCTTCTCGTCGCAACCACACGTTTTTGTTCATTGGGAGGTGACGATGATGAAGAAACTTGCGGTTGGGGTTGATCTTGATCATGAACTTGAGCTTGTTCTTGAGCCTCCATAATTGGTTCTTCACCACTTGAATGAACTTGCCCTTGATCTTGCTCGGGAATATGAGGGACTTGATCTTTTTCTTGGATAGGTTCATGATCTCCCGTAGCATCTTGTACAAGTGGTGCCGGTGATGACTTCCCTTGTGGAGACTCCACAAGAGGTGCTCCTACTCCTTATTCTTCTAATTGGACTTGGGGTGTTTCTTGTGGAAGAATGTGGCCTATCCCCATCGACCTTATAGCTTGTGAAGGAGCCTCATCTACTACAACACTAGGAACAATTTGCTCCACACGGGAGTCGTTATCTTAGCAAACTCCACATTCACAGTTTCATCAATGCATCCGGTGGATTTATTGAGAACTCGGTAAGCATGAGAGTTTGATGCATATCAAAGAAATATGCCCTCATAAGTTTTAGGCTCAAACTTAGCTAACCGGGATTTCCTGTTTAGAATGAAACACTTACAACCAAACACCCGAAAGTATTTGATGTTAGGCTTTCTCCCAATTAGGAGTTCATACGGGGTCTTGTTCTTGAGCTTGCGAAGATAAAGCCGGTTTGAAGCATGACACGCGGTGTTGATGGCTTCGGCCCAAAGCTTGTATGGAGACTTATACTCGTCAAGCATGGTCCTAGCTGTCTCAATAAGAGTCAGGTTCTTCCTGTTCACAACACCATTTTGTTGAGGGGTATATGGCGCGGCATATTGATGATTTATCCATTCTTCAATCAAGAATTCATCCATCGTGTAATTCTTGAACTTGGTGCGATTTTCACTTCGAATTGCCCTGATCTCACAATTATGTTGACGTTGAGATTCTTTGGCAAAGTTGATGAAGGTTTCTTGAGTTTCATCTTTGGTCTTGAGAAATAACACCCAAGTATATCTTGTGAAGTCATCGATAATGACAAGGCAATACCTCCTCCCTCCCAAACTATCATATGCTGTAGGCCCAAAAAGATCCAAGTGGATAAGCTCAAGGGGCCTCAAGGTGGTTGATACGTCTCCAACGTATCTACTTTTCCTAACGCTTTTCCTCTTGTTTTGGACTCTAATTTGCATGATTTGAATGAAACTAACCCCGGACTGACACTGTTTTCAGCAGAACTACCATGGTGTTGTTTTTGTGCAGAAATAAAAGTTCTCGGAATGGAATGAAACTTTGCGAGGATGTTTTATATCAATAATAAGAATTTCTGGACCCAAGACCTGCCGGAGAGGGGCACCTGGGTGAGCACAACCCACCAGGGCGCGGCCCCTCTCCTGGCGCGCCCAGGTGGGTTGTCCCCACTTGGTGGCCCCGCAGACCCTGAAACCGACGCTATAAAATCCTATTTTTCCAGAAAAAAAATCAATGAGAAAGAATTATCGCGATCCACGAGATGGAGCCGCCGCCAAGCCCTGTTCTTCCTTGGGATGGCAGATCTGGAGTCCGTTTGGGGCTCCGGAGAGGGGGATATTCGTACTTCGTCATCACTAACCCTTCTCCATCGCCAATTCCATGATGCTCCCCACCGGGAGTGAGTAATTCCTTCGTAGGCTCGCTGGTTGGTGAGGAGTTGGATGATATTCATCATGTAATCGAGTTAGTTTAGTTAGGGCTTGATCCCTAATATCCACTATGTTCTTAGATTGATAACCTCCCCGCCCTCCGCGCCGGCAAAGATCACCCGCTCCGCCTCCACGAGCTCCGGGTGCTGCCGGCGGAGCTCTTGCATGTAGGCCTCGGTGGCGGCCTCGGCCTCGAGACGCTCCCATGCCTCGCGGTCCTCCCGTGCCATAGCCGAGCTTACCACCCCTGGCTCCAGTGGAACGAGGTGGACCAGATGTGTGCCGAAGGGTAAATTGAGCCTAGTCATCGTGTCGTGGTAGCGGACCTGCCAGCGGTCGTACTCCATGGCCGCGAGCTCAGCCGTGTCGAAGCTACTGAGCCATCGACGGGTGTTGGTCTCTCGATCTATAATCTCGGCAACCCACGTCCCCCACCGCCACTGCCGGACCCCGAGGTAGGACTACGTCGGCTGCCGGGTCCGGGGGAGGACGGGGAAGTCCTCAAACCGGCGTAGGGGCGCGGTGGCGGGCGGATCGGGGGACCGGCGACGGAGGATCGGGCCCGCGGAGGACGACGGGGACACCTCGGCGGCCACCTCGCCGGCGTCGGGCGAAAAGGCTGCGACAAACCTCTTTTTGGCCATTGGCTACTCGAGCTCCCGGCACACAGGCAGAGGTTGACGATGGAGGCACCGGCGATGGCGGCGACCTACCAATGGTTTCGAGGGTTTTGTGTGTCTGTGTGAGTGGAGGTTGTGTTTGAGGAAATACTGCGGCAACTGAAAATTTTACTAGGCAGGAGTAACAAGGCGGGGGTACTGAAAATTTGGATCAAGGGTGAGCAGATATTTTTGAGATTACGAGGGATGTAGAGGCGGGAATAAAATGCCTGGGCTACAAAAAATTTGAATCAAGGGACTCAAGCAGAGCGGGAGTAACAGACATCACACACGGTCCGCACATACTAACCGTGTGCTATCAAACATTAAAACCTTCCAGGCGGTAGATATTTTCGAGATTGCGAGGGATGCAGAGGCGGGAGTTTTGGGGAGCGAGCTAGTGTGCTTGACACGCCGGCTGTGGACTATAGCCGACGCACCTTCTCCCATAAGCTATAGGCGTACTATACACCGACGGTGCTCCAAGATATTTTGTACTACATCTCACATGGTTGGTGAGAAAAAACTGTGTGGGATCTACTTGATTTGAATTACAAAATGGGGTCACAGCGGCAATGGACGCTGTTTGAATAGCTAGACCTTTTATCTGCAGTGAACATGCAACTATATGTGTGTCGTAAAAGAATTGGAATTATTCAGGGTTCGTTTGGACATTTCATACATTAAACTGGTTTTCTAGCCATTTCAGGTGCACAATTCAGAATTAAACTACATGCACATGCTCCGGTGCATAAAAATTGGTTGAAAAATTAAATTTGTGTCCTTTCAGTGCACGCTTAGGTCCCATGGAAGAAATGTGAATTAATTTTTCGGGGTTCGTTTAGTCTTTTTTATACATTAACTGTGTTTTCTAGGCATTTTATGTGCATAATTCAAATTTGAACTACAAGCACATGCTCCAATGCACTAAAGTTGGTTGAAAAATCACATGTGTGTCCTTGGGTGAATTTCTAGGTCCCATGCAAGAGATGGGAATGAATTTCAAACACCAGGGCACTGTTGATTGCTGGCAAAACGTTGAGATACCTGGTTTTTATTGAAATTCATGAAACTTGGCATGGTATCATGGAGCGGCATCAACATGCCGTGGTGAAAATTTGGTCCCATTTGGGGCAAGTTTGGGTATAAGCTTCTCACAGACCAAAGCTTCTCACAATAAGCATGATGGTTTCAATAGGGAATGTACCACCTTTGGGGACGGGACGATATCCGTTGCCTCTTATTGCTTTCAAAAAAATTCTAGTGTCAACATAGAACAACAGGAGTGTTGTGTTCAATCATGGAATTTTTCGGGTTTCGTTTGGCCTTTTTTATACATTAACTGGGTTCTCCAGGCATTTTATGTGGATAATTCAAATTTGAACTACAAGCACATGCTCCAATGCACCAAAGTTGGTTGAAAATCACATGTGTGTCTTTGGGTGAATTTCTAGGTCCCATGCAAGATATGGGAATGAAATTCAAACACCATGGCACTGTTGATTGCTGGCAAAACATTGAGCTGCCTAGTTTTTAAATTATAGTAAATTCAAAACTCGTCTGAAATTCATGAAACTTGGCATGCTAACATGGAGCGGCATCAACATCCCATGGTGAAAATTTTGTCCCATTTGGGGCAGGTTCGGGTATGAGCTTCTCACAAACCAGAGCTTCTCACAACAAGCATGATGGTTTCGATAGTGAACGTACCACCTTTGGTGACGGGACGATATATGTTGCCTCTTATTGCTTTCAAAAAAAATCTAGTGTCAACATAGAACAACAGGAGTGTTGTGTTCAATCTTGGAAATTTTCGGGGTTCGTTTGGCCTTTTTATACATTAAATGGGTTTTCTAGGCATTTTATGTGCATAATTCAAATTTGAACTACAAGCACATGCTCCAATGCACTAAAGTTGGTTGAAAAATCACATGTGTGTCCTTGGATGAATTTCTAGGTCCCATGCAAGAGATGGGAATAAAATTCAAACACCAGGGCACTGTTGATTGCCGGCAAAACGTTGAGATGCCTGATTTTTAAATTCCAGTAAATCCAAAACTCGTATGAAATTCATGAAACTTGGCATGCTATCATGGAGCGGCATTAACATGCCGTGGTAAAAAAATTGTCCCATTTGGGGCAGGTTCGGGTATAAGTTTCTCACGAACCAGAGCTTCTCACAACAAGCATGATGGTTTCAATAGAGAACGTCCCACCTTTGGGGACGAAACGATATCCATTCCCTCTTATTGCTTTCAAAAATTTTCCCATGTCAACATAGAACAACAGGAGTTTTGTGTCAATTTGTGGGATTTTTCGGGGTTCGTTTGGACATTTTTATGCATTAACTTGGTTTTCTAGGCATTTTATGTGCACAATTCAAATTTGAACTACAAGCACATGCTCCAATGCACTAAGGTTGGTTGAAAAATCGAATCTGTGTCCTTGGGTGAATTTCTAGGTCCCATGCAAGAGATGGGAATGAAATTCAAACACAAGGGCACTGTTGATGGTCGGCAAAACGTTGAGATGCCTGGTTTTTAAATTCTAGTAAATCCAAAACTCGTCTGAAATTCATGAAACTTGGCATGCTAACATGGAGCGGCATCAACATGTTGTGTTAAAAAAGTTGTCCCATTTGGGGCAGGTTCGGGTATATGCTTCTCACAAACCAGAGCTTCTCACAACAAGCATGATGGTTTCGGTAGGGAATGTCCCACCTTTGGGGACGAAACGATATCCATTGCCTCTTATTGCTTTCAAAAAATTTCTCGTGTCAACATAGAACAACAGGAGTGTTGTGTCAATTTTTGGGATTTTTTCGGGTTCGTTTGGACATTTTTATGCATTAACTAAGTTTTCAATGCATTTATGTGCATAATTCAAATTTGAACTACATGCACATGCTCCAGTGCATATAAATTGGTTGAAAAATCAAATCAGCGTCCTTGGGTGCATGCTTAGGTCCCATGCAAGAAATGGGAATGAATTTCAAACACCAGGGCACCATTGATTGCAGGCAAAACATTGAGATGCCTCATTTTTAAATTCTAGTAAATCCAAAACTCGTCTGAAATTCATGAAACTTGGCATGCTTTCATGGAGCGGCATCAACATGTTGTGGTAAAAATTTTGTCCCGTTTGGGGCAGGTTTGGGTATATGCTTCTCACAAACCAGAGCTTCTCACAACAAGCATCATGGTTTCGGTAGGGAACGTCCCACCTTGGGGAACGAAACAATATCCACTGCCTCTTATTGCTTCCAAAACAATTTAGTGTCAACATAGAACAACAGGAGTGTTGTGTCAATTTTTGTGATTTTTCGGGGTTCGTTTAGACATTTTTATGCATTAACTGAGTTTTCAATGCATTTATGTGCATAATTCAAATTTGAACTGCATGCACATGCTCCAGTGCATATAAATTGGTTGAAAAATCAAATTTGTGTCCTTGGGTGCATGCTTAGGTCCCATGCAAAAATGGGAATGAATTTCAAACACCAGGGCATCGTTGATTGCCGACAAAACATTGAGATGCCTGGTTTTAAAATTCTAGTAAATCCAAAACTCATCTGAAATTCATGAAACTTGGCATGCTATCATGGAATGGCACCCGACATGATGTGGTATTTTTCATGTCCATTTTGAGAGAAGGAGCACTCGAATAATGAAAGCCAACAAAGGCATTTTGAAAAAATAGCTACCACTTTAATATCTCAAATGTTTGTATAATTCAAACCATGTGCGTTCTGTTAACCATTCATGTGACACCACGTGTCTTGGTTTTAATGGTTGTAGGAGGTGACGTGCAAACAGCTGCTTGACCTTGACTGAACAGGAGGCGTGTGAGAGCAACCCGATGCCTAGGCTGACTGAGAGGCGTGCAAGCTGTCCTCCAATGCGCAGGCTCACCGGGAAGCGTGCGAGCTGTATGCTGCGCAGGCTCACTGGGAAGCGAGCCCTTTGAATTCCATGGCCGCCCGCCTTCCTCTCCATTAATGGCGCTTGAGCCGCTGTTTAATACGGGCGGCCTTACTGTTCGCCTCCCATTCCCCTCCCCCCCATAGACCTCCACCGCCATGGCGCAGAATGATCATCTGCCACTAGTCTTCAAGTTTGGTGAAGTCGACTCCGAGCCAGAGGAGATAGAAAATAAGGAGGAATTGGGCCTCATGGACATGGCTCAGAACAAGCTGGCCGTGGCGGTTGCTGCCCGTGCTCCCGTCCCAGCTCCCATCCCCAGGCCCGCTCCAGCGACCATCCCCGTAACATTGCCGGGCTGGTCGCCGAGCACTATCGCAGAGCTGGAAGCCGCAGGCGTCAGTGAGGTCTCCGCGGACCCGCGCAGCTCGTGTACAGGCCAACGCCAGCGCCCTTGCCCGTGTGTGCCCCTCCACCCACCGTGGCGTCGACCCCCATTCGTTTGGTGCACCCGCCACGCCCGTGTGCGCCCCTCCACCCACTTCGGCGCTGGTCCCCGTGCATTTGGCTGCACCTGCCGCGCCCGTGCCTGTGCCCGTGCGCGCGCCCCGCTCAGTGGCATGGGACGCTGTCCTCGACCGCTACCTCTCAGTGGCGCCAGTTGCCGTCCTCCCGCGCCCTGCCCGTCGATTGCTAGATGACATGATGTTTGATTTATAAGTGAAGAACATTTTGTGCTGCCTCGAAGACTTCACAATGGCATCCTGGAGGACAACAACGACAACGACAACAACGGCGCGGCACGCTGCCTCCGCCACCCCTGGAAATAGTTTTTTTGGGGGTTTAATACTGTATCTCGAATTCTCGATCATATGAATCTAAATTCGCAATGTGATTAAATGAAAGATATGGTTTGAACAAACTTGTGTTTTTCTCTCTTAATGTATAGACTTATCAAACGATTTTCTTTTGAAAATAACGTCAATTGTTTTTAAATATATAACACTCATCACAAACATTTTAGTTAGAACACCCGTATGCAAACCAACAACTTCCCCAGGAAGCCATGGGAAAATGTGCCGAGCAGGATTTCTGCATCCTGTCAACGCAAACGGTTGTTTTGGATGACCCGTGTGCAACCACGTACAAACAATTGGGTAAGATTTGCATATCTATTATTTTGGGTATGTTGCCATTTCTCAAACTGGAAAGATTGACATTTGTTTATCTAGTAACATTGCCATTTGTTAACCTTGTAACAGTACGATTTGTAAAAATATGCAGCTACAAATCACTAGCACTATCTAATCTTTGCAACTAAAATCACTAGCATTGTTCATATGGACACCACTAGCAGGCGTGAGTTCATGGAAGCATATGCAAATGTACCATTGATTACATACAACAAGTCATCAACCCACAACGACAACGAGGATACACGTTGGATTATAGGTCATTTCCAATGAAACATTCTAGTAAAGTTTTTCTCACACAACAAATAACAAAGCGATGAAATGAACTTCAGCTCAACCACTCATCGGCATTGGAAACGCTTGCTTTGAACCAGAATTGATTCTCTGGGAAGGGCCAGCTACTGTCAATATCGAGACCAACGCAGGACTGATCATCGATGCTGAAGCGGCCTATGTCAGGACCCATATTGGGACGGTAGGGAAGCATATTAATGTCCTAGGTATAGATAGAGTTTCTTCTTATAAATGGTAGTAACGTTGTGTCAACAACAGCTGGATCGCCTTCCACCATCATAGGATAGTTTTGTCCAAGGAAGAGCGGGTTTCCTCCAAGACTTTCAATATTGAACTAGGGAGAAGGTGTTGGAGCTAGTACACTAGTATCCATCCCAAATACCCTGCAATGGATGTTGGAATAGGTCCGGAGAGTGCGACCATATGAGACAACACCTGATTCCTTAGTAATATCAGCAGTGCCCTGTATACAGACAATAAGAGGTGATCCATCGGAAAAAGTTGCCAGGCGCCACTGAGTATATGGGTCCTGCTCATCCTCATGCTCGTGAATAAAATTTTCAAGTATAGGTGGCGGAATGTTCACAGGACCTTGGAAACACAAGAAGGTTAATTAGTAAAAGGAAACTAGCTAAGCCGCATGCATGTGGATGAAACAATTATTATTATGGTGGAAGACAAACATACCGAAATCATAAGGATTCCATGCAAAAACACTGCCACAAGTGGTGGCAGCAAACACAAGACCCTCGTATTGAATTGCATCACAGTATTTTTGAGCAATATCCATCGAGTCGAACCATGAAGGACGGCGGCAAGCTTGTCGAAGATAGCGACAACACAAGCATTCCTATAACCCCAAGAGCGGTTGGGAACTTGACAAATTGCTATCTTCCATAGAAGACAGTCAGCATGATCGTATTTGAACTCACATAGAATACCGATGTACTCAACCTCTGGGCAGTCGTCTGAGATTTTTTGAAGTGGAACACGGTGACGAGTGTACACATTCACAAGTTCCCACTCGCAGTTGTACCCAATATAAACAAGCCAATCTCCATTTGCGCCTACCTAAGCCTTGCCCTCAAGCAATGGCATCTTAACATCATACGTATCATTATCAAGTGGCATCAACTTACAGAAGGCGAGGCTTCCCTCGTCCCCACGCTAGTCAGCAGGGCCACAACGAAGAAGATAGGGGAGATCAAACTGCTCCTGGACCCTTGGGTTCCTTGTAATGATGTTATTAGTTGAGTCGAGAATGGTCTTGAACGAACCTACCATGCTAGCAGAGGTGATGATGTCGCACCGATCAATGAGTTCCTCCACCACGTCATCATTCAGATCGGGGCAAGAATAACAAGGTCATTTCCGGCTTGTTCCCTCCATGGAGAAGACGATCAAACAATGGCAGAAGGAAGGGTGAAGGCAAATGGAGGAGGGAGGAAGAGCTAGCGTGCGATAGCAGTTCCAATTCGAGAGGGAAAGGCGAAGAGTCGGTGGCCAGTTGCCACGGTACACGAAGAGGCGCCTGGGGAGCGAACAGTTGCCACAGAGATCACACACTGACGACAAGGTCCGAGTGAACCGCATGCAATCCCATCGCAAAACACACACGTCTTGTTAAGTTGAACCATTTCTATTCTCTTGTGTCAACGCAAACAGTTCATCTGAGTGAACTGCATGACGTATATCGCACACACCTTGATCTGGCTGACCGTTTCTTTTGTGTTGCCTAATCACAAATAGTTCATCCAAGTGAACCATATGCAGTACATCGCACACCCCTTCATCTGGCTGCCCGTTTCTTTTGTGTTTCCTAATCACAAATGGTTCATTCGAGTGAACCGTATGCTGTGTATCGCACACGCCTTCATCTGGCTGCCCGTTTCTTTTGTTCCTCCTCACCGCAAACAGTTAATTGAACTGAATCGTATGCCCTTCATCGCACACGCAACTAAAATCTGAACTGTGTTTGATGCATCCATCATCGCAAACGTTTTACACACTTTTGAAGGTTTTCATACACCACCATTGGCGATTATTGCATCACACATAGTTTCTCGAAGGGTCTCTAATCGTAGTGTCGCGTCAGCAGCATCCTGCAGTAGTTATAGTCACCTACTACGTGTTATGATCCGGTAACCCCGGAGTGACAATAACCGAGACTTCTTCCGGTGATTACCCTAGTTTGAGGAGCTCATGTATTCACTATGTGTTAATGCTTTGTTCCGGTTCTATATTAAAAGGAGGCCTTAATATCCCTTAGTTTCCAATATGGACCCCGCTGTCACGGGAGGGTAGGACAAAAGATGTCATGCAAGTTCTTTTAATAAAGCATGTATGACTATTTACGGAATACATGCCTACATTATATCAATGAACTGGAGCTAGTGTTGTATCGCCCTAGCTTATAACTATCTCATGATGAATATCATCCAACAAGTCACCGATCCAATGCCTACGAATTTTCCCATATTGTTTTTGCTAAGTTAGTACTGCTATCATCACTGTTACACTTGCTACAAAATTACTGCTATCACTGCTACTGTTACTATTGCTGCTGCTACTACTATCAAAACTATCAAACTACTTTGCTACTGATCACTTTGCTGCAGATAATTAATATCCAGGTATGGTTGAATTGACAACTCAGCTGCTAATACCTTCAAATATTCTTTGGCTCCCCTTGTGTCGAATCTATAAATTTGGGTTGAATACTCTACCCTCGAAAACTGTTGCGATCCCCTATCACTACAAAAAAAAGACACTTCCGTGATGATACGTGTTTGTCACAGTAGGTCGCTTTTTTGTCATGCATGTACATCCATGACAAATTTGTGACAAAATCAAGATAGTCCTACCTGTGCTGTCGTAGAAGTGTTCCATGACATTACCAAAATTATCATCATGGAAGTGTCCACTTCCACGACGATAAATCGCGCGTCACAGAAGTGCTTTTGTCAAGGGTGACCGACACGTGGTATCCACCGTAACGGAACGCCGTTAAGATATCGGTTCGGGTTTTGGATCCGATAACCCGTTAACAGCCCCGACCATTGGGGATTTTCCACGTGTAAAATCATCATTGGCTAGAGGAAACACGTGTCGGCTCATCGTCGGGACAGATGTCATCCACTCACTGGACAGAAGGCGCCTATGATACGTCGACACGTGGCACGGCCCAACAAGTTTAAATGGGCCGGCCCAACTAAAGGGCCACAAGATTTTGCAGGCCATAATGGGCCGGCCCAGCTAAAGGCCCACGAGATTTTGCGGACCACAATGCGTTGGCCCAGCTAAAGGCCCACAAGATTTCGTGGGCCATAATGGGCCGGCCCAGGTAAAGTCCCGCAAGATTTTCGTGTGCCATAATAGGCCGGCCCAGGTAAAGGCCCATGGTGACTCTACCCCATAATGAACAGTAATTTTCTTTATACCCGTTAACAGCCCGTGATTTACATGGGCCATTTCCAGCCCGTGTACGTTCTTGGGCTCCTTTTTGGCCCTCGATTACTTCGGGCCCGTTACTGGCCTATTCCCCTAATGGGCCAAATTCGGCCCATGGCAAGAGTCGGCCCGTTACTGGCATGTTCCACTAATGGGCCAAAATTCGGCCCATGGCAAGAGTCGGCCCGTTACTGGCCTGTTACCCTAATGGGCCAAATTCGGCCCATGCCAAGAGTCGGCCCGTTTCTGGCTTGTTAACCCGTTGCGCCGTTTCCAGCCCGTCCTATATTCTGGCCCATTAACGACCCATTATGCCTGTGACAGAATTAAGCCTTTGATGTCCTACGGCCTGTTAACATTCTGTTACCGTGCTGGGCCGATACCAATTACGCCCGATTATGGCCCATGTAGACCCATTTATCCGACGGCCCAAGGCCCACCGATTACAGGCCCATTTATCGACGGCCCGTAGGAGACCCATGGATCCTGCGGCCCGTATATGGCCCATGGTAGTTACGGCCACTAGCAAACCAGGGAAAAAGAAGACTAGGAAATAAATAAGGTCGAAACTAACGCTAGGCTATTAAGGCGATTGCACAGATTACATCCACTCGGCATCAAAGATCGCCACCAGTGCAAATATAGGGAACACCCTACACTATACAAAAATGGCTTGCTGTTTTCTTCAGGCGGTGGCTGCACGTTAAGAATAAATTTTGTATCGCACCAAAACAAATTACAACTATATAACAAAAGGAAGGTTGGCATAAAACTTAACAGGCTAGCAGATAAATGCACCACCAGAAGTTCAGAAGCTCAGTTCATTTGACCTGACTGTTACGTTTTCATGTTGTATTGTCCGATGGAGCACCATAACCCTCGCCTTGATTTCTCCTAGGCTCCTGAACAACATAGCAAATGTCTGATAGTCTGGTTTCAAAACCATGCATCTCTTGACGACATTGATCAATGTTTCTCCTTGTTTCACAAAGGGTCTCTGTTAGGGAATGGACTTGTGTCTGGAGCGCAGATACAACATTGCTTTGAGCTTGCATATCTTGATCATGAGGCAGTTTGGACGATATTGCCTTAACAACCAACCCAGTATTACGTAGGAACGTGCTTTTAGCACTGTTAGTGGACAGGTACTGACCCATTGCAGCAACAGCTGACATTGCGGTTATAGTTACCTCGCCACCTTCAGAAGGTGGCGGTTCCACCATTTTTTCCATAGCTCGCTGAAAAGTTGAGGTTTTACATTAGTAGTACCAGAACAGAAGATATTAAGGAGGCAGCAAAACCAAACAAAATAGCTTTGGTCTATATACAGAACTTATTCTGGTGAACCCATGTAAAATATTAGTTGTATTTTATTGCAAAGTACATAATAAAACCAGGTTCCAAACATATGAACATGTACCATCGCTAATGTATTGTCTATTTCTTCACATTGTATTGAGGGCTAAGGATAAAGAGACGAAGTTTATAATACGGTAAGCATAGTATGACGTCATTCATATCACAAAACAACTGAGAACAGACAAACAGGCAATTGTAACGTTGTGTGGGCAAGTCCAGCACGGAACTAGATTACGGGTCAAGATCAAAGGAACATCACTCCTCTCTTTTAAACCTTGTAAGGTGCAATGATACGCTAAGACAATTGTGTATAAAATTGAAAAGAGTAATAGACATTGGCTGCAAACCATGCAGTTCAAGGCACAAGTCAGAGTAAGTAGTACTTAAAAGGCATGAGGATTAAGGACTTACAACAGCAGCTTTGACTGGTGTAGTCATGCCCTTCTTCTTGCTGGTGTGACAGTCCTTGAAGATTTCCACAACATTTGGTTCAGGTACTTTTTGGTCCTTGCGGGCTTTCCTCTGCATTTGGAACAAGTCAATATAGATCTGATAATATGGTACAACGAAAAGAGTGAAACAACAGCTAATTACAAGAGCCTCGCAGTGTGCAATATAGCTACGAGATCATGTCGTCTGTTGGAATTTCACTTTCGCACGGTTGGCCTTGTTCTTTGAACAGTTCACCTACAAGAAGATAGATTTGTGTGGCACATGCATAAATAGGACTTCAACATGTGATCTGATGACATATATATAATGTACCTGATACTTCGGATCGGACCAATGTTTAATGAGGCCTCTCCAGTCTTCATCAGATATATTTTCCACTAGAGATGTTTGGGCAAGTTCACTGTTAGCCTTGCCTTCAAAGTGAGTTTTCCTCAAGTTATACCGATACTGTCGCAGAGTAGACTTGAAAACATGGGTGCAAGCTTGTATGGTTGCATCATCTTGGTTATCCAACTTGAACCTCATCTGTTGAAAATTATGGGAGTCTCATTATTAGCAACCTAGAAAGTATTGGACAGAGCAAGACGATATTACTAGTTTCCATACATAACCATACTTACAGATAAATGGTCGAGGAAGATGTTGAACTGGGTTTCATCTTTGTCATTCCTGTACTGAATCCATGTTGGGAGGATACGTACATGACACCTAACAGCAACCGCTGCCTCTGATACTAACTTGGCTGACTCTGTAGCATCACGTGGCCTTTTTAAACCTGCCTCAAAACGGATCTCCATTCTTCCTCCTCTAGATTTAGTTAACCTATCGAGCATTATCCCTGATGTTTGTTTCCTCTTGCGCCTAGGTGCTAGTCCAACAACAAACATAGGAAGTGTTAGTGTACATCAAACTGTGAGACTACATATAAAGAAGCATGCAACTGTAACTTGACTCCAGCAACTACCTTCTTGCTGTTGAAGCTCACAAGGTTCATCTGATATTGCCAACTCGTCTTGTGTCAAGAGTGCTTGGGAAGTAGTGTCAGGTGGCAAGGGAGCTTGGGAACGTGCTTAGCTCAGTTGACGCATGAGTACGTCGTGCAGCTGGTAGTACTATGGTAGGTGTTGCAAGAACTAGGGCTTTCTCTGCTTGTTTGGTGGCAGCTATTTGTTTCTTTTTGTCTTTTTTTGCAACTCGTGTAGCATGGGATGTCGTGTTTGTAGAATTTTCTACTGGACTTTGACCTTCTATTGCACCATCAGTGCCAGCGGAATCTGCAGGATTCATCCGCTTCTCATTCCCTGCCATTCTGTGTTTCTTACTCTTTCTATGTGCCATGTTAAGTCAAGCCGACAAGAAAAACGAATAACAATTTAGTTCTTCAGAACAAATTGATGCGTGATGCAGACGAACTGAACTTTGATGTTAGACAACCACATGATAGGAGGATGTAATATGTATGAAAAATAGGACGGAAGAGATAACCAGAACTATGATGTGTAAACTAAGAAGAAGACATTTCACCAAATTAGAAGCAATGCAATGGAAGGTAGACACCATATGAAAGATGCTACAAATATCGCTCTGCCAAGTTAACAGTGTCTCATCATAAATGGCGTTTAAACAAATGTGAAGAAGTACAAGAAATAAATCATATGCAAAACAACATCACACTACCATGTTAGAGGTCTCTCGTCATTAGTGCCATTGCATATTCACAACATTGCATATTCACAGCTTATGATGTGTAAACTAAGGAGAAGGCATTTCAACAAATTAGAAGCAATGAAAGCTAGACACCATATGAAAGATGCAACGAATATCACTCTACCAAGTTAAAACTGTCTCGTCATAAGTGTCATTTCAACAAATTAGTAATACAAGCTAGAAAAGAATGTGAGATGTAACCTATATCACACTCCGAAGTCAAACGTGTCTTATGATAAGTGATTGTTGCAGGTTACACAACAGTAGTAATTTGATGTAAGAACATGGTGTGATAGACAGATATTGTATGTTCTAGAAACAGGAACACGTGTCTTATTCAAGTATAATGTGTAAAGTAAGCAGATGGAATTCAACAAAATTAGAAGCAATACAAGCTAGACATCACACATAACATGCAACCACATATAACAGTGCCAAGTTAGGGGGAGCACCGGCGATGCTGCACTAGGGGAGACGTGCTCATCATAAACACAGCTTTGTTGAGTGTCTATGCATGTGTTGTCTTGGAAATCATCTTGGGGGTGTGGAGGAGTAGAAACTGTAGAGGCCCTCCGTTCGGAAGGAGCACCTTTATCCGCTGCCTTGCTACCTTCCTTCTGCTTTATTGATTTTGAATTGTCAAGTAAAACCGACAAGAAAAAGCAATAAAATTCTCTCTTCAGAACTCATTCATGCATGATACTGACAATCACTACTTTGATGTAAGGCAAACACATGATACCGGGATGGAATATGTACGAAAAATAGGATGACATGGCATGTTCACAACTGTTTGTGTAAACTAAGTAGAAACCATTCCAGCAAATAAGAAGCAATGCAAGCTAGACACTACATGAAAGATGCAACCAATATGACTCTGCCAAGTTAAAAGCGTCCCATCATAAATGGAATTTCAACAAATTAGAAGCAGCGCATGCTATAAATCATATGAAAGATGCAACTAATATCGCACTGCATATACTAAAGGTGTCTCGTCATGTTGATTGATGCGGGATACAAAAAAACAATAGTTTTATGTAAGGACATGCTTAATAGACAGATGTACTATGTACTAAATACATGAAGGCATGTCACATTAACAGGTATAATGTATAAGCTAAGCAGACTAGCACATGCAGTTTATCCAGATTGGAAGAATTACAATCTAGACACCATATGCAACATGCAACCACATATCACGCTGCCAAGTTAGAGCAAGCACCTACGATGCTAGTGTAGGGGAAATGATGTAATCAACTACAGAGCTACATTCACTATCTTGATCTAGCATTTTTGTTTCTTGAGAATCATGTCGGGGGGAGGACGCTGCATTCTTTAAATGAGGAGTAGTCCCCTTGCCTGCCTGCCTCGTCATAAGTGATTGATGAGGGATACACAAGAACATTAGTTTGATGTAAGAACATGGTTAGTACACAGATGTACTAGTATGTACCAAAAACAAAAAGGCATGTCATATTCAAAGGTATAATGTGTAAGCTAAGCAGATGCAATTTAACCAAATTGGAAGCAATACAAGCTAGACATCCGGCTGGAGTGGTGAGCATGATCATCTAGGGCCTGAGAGCCTGGTGGGAGGCGGGCTGCTTCGCCACCATCACAGCTTCTTAGTTGGCTTCCGGGTGATGCATATCTTTGCTGGGCTTGTCACTGGCTCGGCCAGTGCCCTGACTAGCTATTTGTCTTCTGGTGCTCACGGGATGGTGGTTCATGTAAAAAAATATCTTTCTTTATCTTACCGACTTCGGCCTTTCGAATACAAGCTAGACACCATATGGAACATGCAACCACATATGACACCGCGAAGTTAAAGCAAGCATCTGGGATGGTGGTTCATTGCGAGCGAGGTCATCAACTCCAGAGCTACGTTCCTCGTCTCCATCTGCTGACACTGCACCCTTTAAAGCGTTGAAACGTATCTTGCCTAGCCGCACACCAAACTGTAGCGACTTCTATCTTTTCTTTTTGGCTTCTCTCATGGCAGCAGAGTCTGAAATACCCTTGCATAAAAACACAACAGTGAGAGTAAGGGTGAAGTGTGTGCAGAACTAGTGCTCTGTAAAAGTAGCAGATAGCAGGTGGCTGAAAAATAAATGACAGGAGACATGTGATAGCTCTACAACATTGCATGGCAAACAAAATTAGATTCTACTCTGTATGATTTTGTAATATATGAGCACAGGAAATGCAGGTACTCCTCCAGCACACCACCACATGTGGTCATATCTAAGATAACAGTCGACTGAAAATAAATAGGTTAGTCGATTTTTTTAATGAACCGTCCGATCTATAAGGAACGGCCAGATGGCATTCGTCTACCTCCCGCCAGTCACTGTTGACGATCTTTCTCTAACCGCCAGCGACCACCGGCCCAGACCCCTGCCTCCGCCGCCCCGCCCTCCCATCGACCTCACACCACCGCCGTGCTTGGCAGCGCCCCGGGCCATCCCTTTAATCCTGGCCGACCTCCAGATCGGGCGCCAGTAGCTCTAGGCCGCACACGCCCCTAAGATAAACACCAAGGCGCTGCTTCCCCGGCGTAATAGGCGTACTAGCGCCTGTTATGCTGGGGAATGCTTCCGTTAATTGGGAATCAAGTGGCCAGAAATTGAAATTCAGGGGGGCGACGGACCCCTAGCTAAGGTGAAATAGTATATGAGGAGAAACCTTGTGCATCGTGAGTTACTAGGAACATCTAGTATCAAGAAGAAGCGATCAACTAGTGTCTTCTGTGGGATGAATACCGTGCAAGCAGAGACGTAAGATTTGCACGAATAAGGGAAGAGGAGTACCTTTTTTGGTTGCCGGTGTGGTCACCTCCACAAGTCGCGCCGATTTTCTTCTTTTTACCGAGGAAACCGATGTTCTAGAGGGTGCAGGCTTGGACGCACCCATGGCAAAATTGTTGACTGTGTTGCCGTGACCGTATGTCGGCGGAGGGGAAGCAGATCCGAGGCGGCGAAGGACGGCGTAGCAGGAACAACTCCGGTGCGGTGGAGGGTGGCAAAGTTGGAGCGGCAGCGGTGAGGCACAGGACGGCATGGTTGAACTGGCTCGGGTACGGACGGCTCGGCCTCGACTTCAACTACTAGCCGTGGAGGGCGTTGCGGTTGAGGTTGCGGTGGACGACGACGCCGGGGTATCGGCTCCGGCGTGATGGAGGAGGGCGGCGGTTGATGGGTGGGATGGGGTGGCAGACGGAGGACGCCGGGGTTTCGCGGCTGGTGGAGAGGTAGTTTTGGCGCCCATAGAGGGAATTGGACGGGTGGGTGGGAAACATGTTTCGGTCTAGGACGCGCTTGTTTTTGGCTTTTTTGAACAGAAATGGGACGCGCTTGTTTGAAATTTGGGGAAAGTACAAAATTTGCCCCCCTCTTAAATTTTGGACCTACTGCGGGTCGGGGGTAGGATGGTAAACCCAGGTGTCCCAAATAGTGGGCGGGAGTTATTTCGGCCGCGCGCATGTGTGCTTAGGCGGCCATTGTGTATGAATGTTTTTCGGATGCGGTTGCGTGGCGTCTAGATGAAGCTACAAACCTACCCCGGTTTAGACCTTTGGACGTCGGGACGGTAGGTTTCACGGGTCGGAGTTATTAGAAAAGTAATTTCCTTGTACTACCAAACATTGGTCTCACGCGGTTTCAGGCGAGTAGAGGCTCTTTTGGCACTTCGTTCGAAATTTTAAAACACAAGCATTCATGTTGAGTACTCTTGAACTATGAGGATTGACCAAAATATACAACGTTATATTTGACCTTGTATGTTTGAAAACCTCATTAAATTATCCGCTTATTTTTGAAATTTTGACACTTGAAAATCCTATAACTACGATTATTTTGGAATGGAGGAGCTAAATTTGAATCTATTTTGTACACGACTACATATGCTATTATGTACAAAATCAGAGCAAAGATTGGTGCCCCCATAATTTAGGTATGGTTTACAAATGCCATGATATCAAATTCAAATAATTGAAAGGACTTCATGTTGAATTCGATTTTTTAAACCACCTTAAGTTGAATTCAAATGTATGCTAGTTCATAGATAGTAGCTATTTATAATGTCCATTGTGTAACTTTCGTATGTATAATGTGCTTTAAACACACAACATGAACTATACTCACGTTTATATTCGATTGCTAAAGAGATGCATTGTCTGGAGTTCAAAATACTAACTATGTAGATCAATTGTGTCGAATAATAACATAGACATGCTCAAATTTGATAGAATCTAGATGTCTGATGGATCAATGACCGCTCCTTACGCGAATTGCAAATATCATGATCCCATACTAATATTTGGATACAATTTACATATTTAATCAATGTGTAGAGTAGTCTTTTACGTGTAGTTTCACTCTCCATCGGTGGTCTCTCACACATGCTCACACACTCTCTCCCGAGGTGTCTTTCTCGCACACATGCTCTAGATATAACCCTCCCTCCCTCTCGTAACCATTTACAACTGTTTTCACTAACCTTTATCACAAGCACTCGTCCTCTCGCAAACATACAAACGCACAATCCTCATCGACCCTTTCCATA
Organism: Triticum urartu; assembly: GCF_003073215.2. NCBI lineage: Eukaryota > Viridiplantae > Streptophyta > Magnoliopsida > Poales > Poaceae > Triticum > Triticum urartu. The sequence continues at coordinate 511,452,018 of NC_053024.1, read as the reverse complement.
TACATGGACCTGCCTACGTGTCTCATGTACGCACATTATCTTTACTCTATCTCTCACGCATTGTCTCACACCTCTCTTCCTAATCGACGAGTATGATTCTAGCAGAGCATTCTGTAGGATGCCCCTTAAAGTTAGGTTGGATGAATAGTAATATCAGAGATAAAGGGGTTACCTTAGTCCGAGAACATAGGGTTACAAATCCTAGCCGGCTTTGTCAGTGGACACAGAGTCCTTCACAATTCTGCTATCTTTGTCTTGTACGACTAGTCATCCATGGGTCTTCCTAAATGCATCACGGGCCGACCAATGTGGCGCAGGACGGAACAGAACGAAGGGCCTCACCTCGACCCACCAGACCTCACGCGGTGACACACCCTCTGCCCCCACGACTCATTATCTTCTCACACCCACACATACCAACACAAACACCACACACACAGAAAATTTCTCATGGTGCCTCTATTCCCTCCCCCCTTGCATATACACACTCAAGGGAATGGAATCTCTTGTCGTGACGTCATATTCGTCTCTCTCTCTCTCTAGACCACTCTCATTTCTCGTGCTATCTCTCCCACGCCCCCCCCCCCCCCCCCCCCCCCGTCGGCCCCTCTATCCATGCCTCTCTCGAATACGTAATACACATATACCTCTCTAGGCCCCGCCAAATGCATCAACTACACATTCACACATGTTACATCATGTACCCCATTGATCTAAAAAGCCCTCTCTTCACGTTTATTTCGCATACAACATTCCTTTTGAATAAAGTGTGGCCAAAAAATTATTTTAGAGTTTCTACATATATACAACATTACAAAGTTATATGGAGGAGTACGAACGCTAATTTGCATTGCAAGGTGCCCACAATGATATTTATTCCGCACTGTGAATTTGTATATTTTTATACTATATACAAAGTTAGTCATAATAAAGAGAAACGAAGAGCATCTCTCTCTCCATCGCATACCCAACCTGTGCGCCCCTTTCACGTATGCACACAAAACTGTCTCCAGGTCCTCTAAAAGTAAGCCCCCAAAAAATTCACGCATGTTTCATCCTTCTCTCGCGATATATGCAATGACGATCATTGTATGTGAAGCGAAAGCATGATACGTACATTGGACTTCAGAATCCACTCATTAAGGTCACCATTTACGTTTAGTGGTTATTATGCAGTCACGGGCTCACCGTACAACTCTGTATTTGCTCATGACATGACTAGTTGACCAGTTAAACGCTCCACGTGGCACCTCTAGTGTTGCATCACATTATCTCACTACCATCGTGCCCACCTGTCGACTTGTATCTACTCTACATCTACACTCTTATAAAATACATAAAATACACTCTTATAAAAAACAGAGTTGGTGATGATGGTGTGCCTGCCATCCTGCAATATAGGTCGTCCAATTTATATCTAACGGATAGGAAAGAAACTATAGCAATTTTGCAAAAAGGTACCCACACACCTCTCCACATTTGCAAATAAGGCCTTCCCTCGTTCATCCTTTTCTCTCACAAGATAAACAAGTCATACAAATGCATCTTGATGTTACATGCAACGCACGGGCATCTTGCTAGTAAGAATGAAAACAAACGACAAAAAAATATTTGGACGGTGGTTCGAAGTCATGACCGCGGGCACAGCGGACAAGGTGGCCTTGTATTGGTATGCTGAGCCGTCTATTTTAACACACAGGAGCTGGTGTGGTGATTATACACACACGCACGCATTCACACGAACTGCATCCACGCAACACTCACATAAACACATGCACCCACGCACGCACGCAACACTCACACGTACACACGCAGCCACGCACGCACGCACGCAACACTCACACACACACACACACGCATGCATGCACACACCAGTACACCACACGACCAACACACACTCTCACGCTCAAGTGCTCAACCTACATGTGCATGCGCACACATCAGGCCCTGACAGACACATACACAACCAGGTGATTCCCGCGCACGGGTTGGAGCCTTGTCGCGCCTTCGTAAATTTGTGTTTATCTGACCTTTTGCCTATGTGAACTGAAAGGTGGGACCCACAACGAACATGGTCAATTTAACTAGTCAACATGGCGCCATGCAGACTATTTGGCCGGTCAAAAGAGTGCAATCCGATGCTGAGCTGTGAGCAAGTGACCATATAATCACCGCAAAACGTATATAGTGACTGTAATCAGCTTATCCAAAACTACATCTCTACACGTTCTCGCATGTTACATCTAACAATTATGCAATACATCACTACTACTACACTCTAACACAATAAATCATATGTGTTTTTAGTTTTACTAGATATCATATTGTTACTTACAATTATTCAGTTTTCATACATTAAAATTGCCTTTGAAATGTATGGCCAATATCATCTACCGCGCGGGAAAAATCCCGCCCTTTCCTGTTTAATCGGGTTTGTATCGATGGATCGTGCGAAACAACAAAACTATAGTACTATACAGTACAAGTGACAGTTCACTGGGCCGTCGTGTCGTCTACTCCTCCATCGTAAGAGTGGAGCGCTCGCTTTCATAAATCTTCTAGTCCCTTTCGCCGACATGTCGGACATCAAGCTACCGGGTCCACGTACCATACCGGAATACAGTGCAGAGCAGTCGGGGTGAAGCATCCCAGTCATGGCGCCGGCGTAGTAATGAGCAATGAGGCGTCAAATCACAAAGCTGCACCTTTCCGGCAGTTAAGTTGGAGGGACGAAGCAACCATCATTTCACTCGTTGCTGAATCCGCTTCTCCCTCATCTTCTTCAACTTAACCATGTGTTGCTTCTGTCGTTGTTCTGCCTCATGTGGGACGCGGATCGGCTTGGTAAAGCACTGACACGTGGGACCGCATGTTAGCAAACCGCCAGGACAACGTCCTCCGAAAATAAGAAGCCTAATCCTAGACTTACAAAGGGCTATGTAGCTGCTACATATACTTTCCATCTAATCTATATATGCCCCCTTGATTTTCAGGTGGGGTGGGCCTAATCCTCTCCTTTAATCCAATCAAATAGTCCCACATCACATCAGTTCGTAACTTTACGTAAACCATTACGTGGATGTAGCATTGCTCAAATAAGAAACCTCCCCCGCCATCCGTGCGGCAAAATCACCTCCTTTTTACTAATCTCGATTCTATAATTTTTTAGATCAATATAATTGAGATTTCTATAGATACCACACAGGAGCAAAACCAAGTGGTACGGTTAAGGGCATCCACAATGTGTAACCAAATGTGAAAATAGCTTTTGGCGTCATGGGAACCATTATGGAAAGTGTTGCCAAAGCCAAAAAGATGGAACCGAAGCTCCCTGATTGATTAATTGAAGGAATAGAAAAATGCAATGTCTCTCCTCTTTCTCCCATCCTTGGACGCATGTAGTACAATATAGAGCATAGAGTCTACTCCCCTGTCCCTTCTATCACAAATCACAAAGCAGTGAGGCGTCAAATCAAAAAAGCACGGACGAAGCAACCATCATTTCACTCTTCGCTGACTCCGCTTCTCCATCGTCTTCTTCGAGAAGCCATCTCACCACATAGTTATAGTAGTACTAGTAAAGGACTTCCTGGATGCAAATAAGGCGGTTGTCTCGGCTTGCAGGCGGCACTTGCGAACGACTTACCGTGGTCTCCCTCAATGGTGTTCTCCGTCGAACGCACTTCGCCAAACCACCAAAAAAAATCGTCGACGTCACCGCAATGGGGAAGGAAGTCAAATATAGTTACTACCTCCATTTTTTGTACACAAGGCCAGTATATCAAAATTACAATTTGCAAAGGGCCACTAACACTAATCGAGGCAAAATTGATGGGGTTAGCAACCAAGGACATTAATATCCCCTGCATGCACGCGGAAGTGAGAAGGTTGGTTTGCATGGCGCTGCATTAATCAAGCGATGAGGAGTGAGATGGTTAGCTCTTTGGTCTCTGGAGAAAAAAATACGCATTAATTGACACATGAAACAAGGATTTGTATCGATTAAATCCCGCGAAGGAAAACCCAGCCTTTCTTTTTTAACACTAGTACTCCTAGTAGTACGTACGTCCTTATCCTGTTTGGGTCTAGGCCTTGATTGCCAAACTTCACCACACATTTTTTCCAAGCTTGCCTAAAGTTTTCAAAATGAGAAGGAGGTACACTTGCGCACGGCTATCGCAGTCACACCGCACCCTCACAGGGTCGCTCCTGCACGCCGCGGTCGCACCGCACCCTCACTGACACGTGCTGTCGCATGTGAACACACCAAACTCAGCCATCCTATCACTGACACATAATTTTCGTTCATAGAGTATGTTTATCCAACCGCATGTTGGGGAGTATCCGTACGGCCTGTGCGGTGGTCTGTTGGGGAAGAAGAAGAGGTGTGGAAGAAGGAAAGAAGGGTTAGGAGACGTAGGATATTCATCCAACCGCCTGAAATGGTAGACTGACCCAAGTCAGGCGACTTGCATAACAAATATATGTTTTTACACAACAAAAGATCCATAAAAACAACAACATAAAGAAAAACTATCACTGCTCGCGGAAAGAGACGACCTCGTCGTCTTTGGCTGCCGGCGCGAGCCAGCCGTCGCTGCCGACGTGTGTCTCCGCACCGTGGTTGTCCTCAGCCTCCATCTACTCGTTCAAGCGGAGCGTGCGGGCGCTCTGCAAGGATGAGAGCACGGCCCGGTTCAAGTCGAGGACGTCCGGTTCCGCCTGTAGGAGGGCCTCGATGGCAGCGGCATCCGCGCGCTCCTCGTCGAGTCGAGCCTCTGCCGCCCGGTTCACGTCCAGGACGTCCGGTTCCGCCTGTAGGAGGGCGTCGATGAGAGCGGCATCCGCGCGCTCTGCGTCGATTCGAGCCTCTGCCGCCCGGTTCAAGTCCATGATGTCCGGTTCCGCCTGCAGGAGGGCCTCGATGGCAGCGGCATCCGCGCGCTCCGCCTCAAGTTGAGCCTCCGCCGCCCGGTTCACATCCATGATATCCGGTTCCGCGTGCAGGAGAGCCTCGATGGCAGCGGCATGCGCGCGCTCTGCGTCGAGTTGAGCCTCTGCCTCCCGGTCCTCCTTTAGTATCGCCATGTTGAAACGTTGGTCCGCCTGCACCATGGGGGACTCGGACGCCGGCATGAAGTCGACGTCCATCGTCTCATACCCATCGGGGGCTTTCTGTGCCGCGACCTCCGCCATGAACATTGGATCGGCTTCCTCCTCCTCATAGCTTGGCTCTAGAGAACTCGGGGATTGGCCCGCTGCAAAGCAAGCTTGGGAACGGAGGTCTGTGGCACCGACCACCACCGCGATTTTTGCGCGGCGCTCCAGCGTCAGCATCTTGTAGTAAGTGATCTTGCGGCGCACCATGGCTTTCCGGTGAACTAGGGGACGCTTGATGCGGGCTAGGGGATCGAAAGGTGGGGGAATGGGCTAGAGATTTGGTTTGGTTTTAGGGCAGTGGCTGGCGTAGGCCGAGCAGCGAAGGTTCTAGTGTGAATAGTGGTTCCGGTGACGACCGGTCAATCGGTTTTGACTGTACATCGCTCTTGTCGCGTTCGCGTTGCAGCCCGGCACGCTAGACCCTCCACATTGCTCACCGAATGGAACGCGCTTCGTTTTGCATTGTCACTCGCTTGTGGGACCGCAGTTGAGGGCAAACCGACATCCCTCCCCCTCCCCCGCCCGTGTCATTTATTATACCACAACTCCCTCCGTTTTATGCGGAGTAAATAAAAACAGAGGGAGTATACTACGGATGAGGATCCCCTGACGTGGCCGAACCCATTGAGTAACTGACATGCGGGGCCTAGCAAGCATGGGGTCTGCCAGTAAGTGACCGAAAGGGAGGGTAAGGCAGGGATACCTACGTCAGAGGATCCACTTCCACTATACTACTTTGACCAAATGTTAGAGTAATAATATATGACATGCAACTTACACAAATGTTAGGGTAATAATATATGACATGCAACTTACACAAAGCATACAGGGTCTAATGCGTTTTTCGAGGCTAACTTTGACCAAATGTTAGAGTAATAATATATGACATGCAACTTACACAAAGCGTACGGTCAAATTCGTATGTGAAAGGAGTTTCCAATGATATAATTTTCACATTATACATCTCATGTACTATTAATCTTATCAATAGTCAAATTGGAAACCATCTCGAGTACAAATCTAGGAGTACGTACGAATCAAACAATATTGATTGGGCATTGTTGAATGTTGATACCTTTTTGATCAAAGTAGATATACTTTGACTACACATAAAACTTATATGTAAACTAGAAAGGATAGGAGGGAGTATATTGTACGTTCAAAAACGAAATGAACATTGAATACCGTTTATATATGATTTGCGGATGCTATGATCACCAGTTCAAAATTTTGAATCCGCCTTAGGTATCACGTACCCCCACTCGTTCCCTCTCGATTTCATCTCGGGGTCCGGAGATCTATTGAAATAGTACTAGGGTGGGTACATGCAAATGATACTCGGCGGAATGGTCAAATGAGGCATGCGGGAGGATGGACTCGACTGGAGGGCGACATGATCGATGGAGAAGAGGGTTGGAGAGGAATGAGAAATAAGCAAACGCCACATGATTATACTTGAACGGCTCAAATAAACAATAAGTTATCTCGCTTGGCCTACATAGTGAAAGGCCTAATGCGCAACGCGAAGCACTGACGCTCGAATCTGGCCGGGAAAACAGGGAAACGGACATGTGGGGCACACCCGTCGGGACGACGTAGCACAGACTAGTCCAATGGAGGAGCTGGCCCACGACCTCCTCGCCCCCGACAACCGTTCATGTTGGTCGTTGGGGCCAACAACGGGGCGCAGCTCCAGCACCGCCTCTGGACACGGCGACCGCGGTGAGCGACACGCTCATATCGTCGCTAGACACGGTCGGTTTCAGTTTGCCGAGGGTGGCGTTAGTGCTGTGGCATGACCAACGGTATGTTTGGTTTGTGCCCAAGGTTGCCCCATCAAAGCATTGGGTAACCAAAATTTTGGTTGAGATATTGGTTGCCCATGATTTGGCCGACATTGGCAAGAAAAATGAACTTGATTTGGCTAGAGTTCATTGGCATGGCAAAGAAATGGCAACCATCCAAACAAAGACCAATCTTTGGGTCATGACCAAAAGTTTGGTTGAGGTATTGGTTTCCCATGATTTGGCCGACATTGGCAAGAAAAATGAACTAGAGTTGGCTAGAGTTCATTGGCATCCCAAAAAATGGCAACCATCCAAACAAAGACCAATCTTTTGGTCATGACCAAAATTTTGGCAACGTGCACTTTGGCCACAATCCAAACACACCCCAACACCCGGCTCGTCAAGGATGCACGGGGCGCCGCGACGCGTCCGCGGAGTGGTGTAGCGCGGCCAACTGCATCCTCTGGACCTGAGACCATGCCGGGTCGTCTTGCTTTTCCAATGACATGCGGGGATCGCATGTGAGCAAAGGGCATCTCCAACGTTGCCACGACCGCAGCTGAATACCCTGGCACACCAAAACCCTCGTCCCTCGTGTCGTCGCGCGGTGCATTCCTAGCCGGCGCCAGCTGCCCGCATTCATGTCGTCCGTTCCTATGTCGTCATTAAGAGGCTCGGTGCCCGCGGAACCAACTCCAGCGACTTAATGACGCACCCGAACGCTTGGCCTCACCGGAATGCGCTACTTAAAGCGGCAACGCCCAGCTAACCTCCACACCATAGCGCATCGTCCTCCTACCCGGAACCACATCCGCCATGACCACAAGCGCGAACGCTCTGCGGGAGAGCTTGTCTTCGGGGATGGAGCTCGAGGTCGCCGCCCTCGCTCAAGTCGCCGCACAAGCGGTGGCCACGCTGGCGGCCGACGACGGGAGCACCGTCAGCCACGCGTCCTACTTGCCGCCGTCCAATGTCCGGCACCGCCGAGGTCGGGGACTCCTCTGAGGATGAGTAGGGCATGGGAGGCGGTAGGCGATGGTGTGCCAACTGGCCGGTCCGTCTCCCGTGTTCTACTTTTCCTCGCCGGAGACCGCACCTTCACTTCACGGGTCTTGAACCCCGCCCCCGTACATGGAGATCACAGATGGAGGACGTCGGTCGCCGCCGTAGAATAGGTTTAGGGTCGGGTTTCTTTTATTTTTTTGTCCTATAAAAGTTCGAAATGTAATGAAAATCTACCGTTTTTGCATTAATCTCGGACGGTGTATATGAACTTTCACAATAATATACATATTGTAGGAGTACTAGCAAGATGCCCGAGCGTTGCATGGAAGATCAAGATCTTGTGGGAGAAAAGGATGAACGAGGGAAAGCCTTATCTGCAAATGTAGAGAGGAGTGCGGGTAAATTTTCATAGTTTCCTTCCTATCCGTTAGATATAGATCGGATGGCCTATATTGCAGGATCGGACTCATCTTTCTACATCTACGGGAACCTACGAAAGGGTTAACGTAAATTGCCTCTCTCTCTCCTCCCCTGATTTTCATGGTGGTGGGCCCCTCCCTCCCCCAATCTACAATCAACAGCTCACATGTTTCACATTACGTTAATTATGTAACTGGGATTACGTAGGTGTAGCATTACTCGTCCTAAAAAACCCAACTAAGCCAACCTCCCAGCATATCGCGCGGGAAAAGACCCGGCCACGCCGTTTTAGTCGAGATTACCGGATTACTAGTAGTAGTATCGATGGATCGCGCGAAGCAACAATTTTTTTTAGGGGGCGAAGCACCTAGTTTAAAAGGAAAAAATGCGGTACACTCATAGCACTCCTGTCGCGGTCGCATTGCACCCCACACACGTTCGGTCCTGCACACGGCTCACGCAAACGGAATGCGCTTCGGCTTGCCTCTTCACTGACACGTGGGACTGCACTCGGTGAAATCGACCATGCGCCAAACTCCCCCCACCCACCGCACAAAAATCCTCCCCCCCCACACCCAAAAATTCCCCCCAAATCCGATTCAACCGCCCTTCGGCCAACTAGCCAATAATATTCCCCAAACCCCCCTTCCCCCTGTCCCCCTCCACTCCATTCGCTTCGCCAAAGCTGCCCTCCTTGCTGCGCCGATATGTCGGCGCCACGGTTTGGCGATCCTCTCGCTCCCACAGTACGCTCTCGTAGACTTCCGTCCTCTAGCCGCGCCGCCACCTCTAGCTACGTTCTTGTGGAGGCGCACGACGGTCAGCGCCGCCACCGCTGGCGACGTTCGTGTGGAGACGCATGGTGGTCAGCTTCTCCCACGGTACACGTGTGTAGACTGACGCCCCGTTCATGTCGGTGTAGCGCTGAATGCTAGCTGATAGACGCTGTTAATCTCACTATTTGCCGAAGTAGTTTACTGTCAATATGCTCTGCTTAAGAAGCTTCCTTGCCCTATTCTGCACTCAATCTGCTTAGCTGAGATGGCATGCCAAGGCCGATTAGTTGCTAAAATATCCTGCCATATATTTATTGTGACGTAGATTGCCATGGTCTAGTAACCAATCTGTTAGCTGAAATAGCTCTACGCCGTTTTATACTCGATCTTTGTTGCTGCGATGGTCTTCGATAGTTCGATGGCTGTGTGCTCGGTCTCATTGACTGCTGAAACAGCCTGCCATAATTTGGCACTCAAATCTGTTTGCTGAATTAGCTTTACATATATTTCGTTACTTAGATCTGCTCGTCCAAATATCTTGCCATAGCTTTAGACATCGACCTAGGTATTTTTTTCTAGACTTCATAAAAAAGCATATATGTTTTTCCTATAATATCTAGTAGAAGAACTAATTTGTATGTCTAACAGATGGACAGGACTTGGATAACTTCTGCTCGAAGATTCTCCGCTACATATGTCGAGGGGGTTGAAAACTTCATGAACTTTATCAAAGCTGAGTACGGTGGTCCGAAATCAGATGTGCTCTGCCCGTGTAGCAGTTGTATGAATTCAGTTACAAGACCCCAGTCAACTGTGCAAAATCATATACACTTGTATGGGATGTCGGTCACATATACTAGGTGGGTTCATCATGGTGAAGCTGTGAACGTCAATGTTATTGACTACGTGGAAGCAGCAGATCACCATCTTGATCTGTCTGATGCTCAGGTGGAAGAGGAGGAGGAGGTGGTGGTGGCGGAGCCAGTGAGTTTGACCAACATTGAAACAATGCTACGAAATGCTCATGCATTCCGTGAACTTTCACCTACAGAAGAAAAACGGTGGGCCCGCATGTTGGAACAATGCAACATTGTTGTCACCCCAGGAAATAAGCTGTCAGTATTCTCAGCTATTGTCACCTTTCTTCAGGTGAAGACATCTGAGCGGATGACCAACAAATCATTCGATGCGATGTTGGCTGCTTTCCGCAAATCTTTCCCAGATGCGTCTGAGCTGCCACACACCTACAGTAAAATGAAGAATTTCCTTCGTGCAGTTGGAATTGGATATGATATGATCCATGTTTGTAAGAATAATTGTGTTCTATTCCGGAAGGATTATGCCAACTTAAGTGAATGCCCGAAATGCAAATCATCAAGATGGAAAGATGGTGATGTTGTGAAGAGGATTCCTCATAATGTTCTAAGACATTTTCCAATTACACCAAGATTGCAGAGGTTGTTTCATGATGCTGAAACAAGAGAGGATGTATTGTGGCATTCTAGGAACCAGGAGTACAGAGATCAGAATGTAATGAGCCATCCATCTCATGGTAGTGAGTGGAAAAGCTTCAATGATAAACACAAAGAGTTTGCTGCTGACCCGAGAAACATTAGACTTGGCTTAGCTTCAGATGGATTTAACCCATTTGGCCACCAGAGCGCCACATATAGCATGTGGCCAGTGCTTGTTATCCCTTACAACATGCCTCGAAATGTCTGCACCAAAGAATCAAACTACATGATGGCCTTGCTCATCCCAGGTCCAAAAAGTCCTGTAAAGGATTTTGATTTGTTCATGGAGCCTCTTGTGGAGGAACTTCAACAGCTATGGAAGGGTGTTCTCACTCGAGACCTATATAGCAGCCCACGAGCTAATTTCTTTCTGCATGCTGTTATAATTTGGTGCATCCATGATTATCCGGCTTTGAGCACTATGTCAGGGCGAACGACACATGGTTACAATGCATGTGTTCACTGTGACAGGAATCCGTTGTCATACGCAATACTTAGCAAGATCTGTTACATTGGACACTGCCGTTTCCTTGCCAAGGACAAGCCGCATCCTAGAAAATACTGAAGACATGTGTTCAATGCAAAGCATGAAAACCGTGATGCGCCAAAGAGGCTCACCGCCGATGAGTTGCAAGTGGAATTAGAGAAGGTCAGGCATATTACACCAGGAAACCATCCTGGTAATGGTAGTGGGAAAAGGAAGCGTGGCAGGGTAGAAGAGAGATTATTGTTTACCCGCAGGTCCACTTTGTGGGACTTGGAGTATTGGAAAGATTTGGATCTAAGGCATAATCTTGATGTGATGCACATCGAGAAAAATATATGTGACAGCATTATCGGCACACTTCTTAATATTGAAGGCAAGACGAAAGATACCTTAAAATCTAGGATTGATTTGACACACTTGGGTATCAGAAAGGATTTGCAGGTGCAAGATGAAGGTAAACCACGGGATATGGCACCAGCTGTGTACGTCTTGGACAATGTAAAAAACAAAATAATTCTGCGAGGTCCAGTCACGTGTGAGATTCCCACATGGATTTGCTTCCAACCCTGAAAGGAGAGTCAGTGCAGATGGAAACAAGGTACAAGGGTTGAAAACTCATGACTGCCACGTCCTACTTCAAAGGGTTTTACCTGTTATCCTTAGAGGATTGGGCCGCCCTGACTTATACAGAGCAGTTGCAGAGTTGGGACAATTCTTCAGGGAACTCTGCAGTAGGAATATCATGATAGATGCTTTGGAGCGTCTTAGAGACAAGATACCAACTATCCTATGCGACCTTGAGAAGATATATCCTCCAGCCTTCTTTGATGTGATGGTGCATTTGGCTGTTCATCTACCTGATGAGGCACTACTTAGAGGTCCAGTACAGTATGGCTGGATGTACCCTATTGAAAGGCGGCTAGGCACTTTGAAGGGCTATGTTAGGAACAAAGCTAGACCCGAGGGTTCCATTGCAGAGGCCTACATTGCTATAAAAGCGTTGACATTCTGCTCAAAATACATTGAAACAGCTGATCAGCTTAGCAAAGAGGTGGGTGAAGACAATCCCGGGCTCAATGTTTTCGATTATTCTGTTCAAGTTACAGGGAAGAGTCGACAAGAGGACAAACCTAAAGATTTGGACAAAATGGTTTGGTATGTGTTGAATAACTGTCCTGAGATACTACCTTATATCAAGTAAGTGCAGTACTGCAGCTTATACATCATAATCTACTAAACTTGCAGCACATTCTTATATATTTAGATGTTTGACGTGATCACTATGTTGTGCAGCATCTACAAAGAGGAGTTACTGCCGCAAAATCCAAGAAACACTGACAAACTGATTATGGCAGGATTTGCGAAATGGTTCAAGAACCATGTAAGCTTTTGAAGTGCACTGTCAGTTTTTTTAATATATTGAGTACATAAGATGATCAGCTTGTCTATTTTCTAACCATAGGTTAAGAAGATGCGGGAGGATGGGCAGGCAGTTGATGATGCCCTTTACTCACTAGCAATGGGTCCTGATACTCGGGTAAGACATTATGAATATTGCGTTGTTGGAGATGTGCGCTACAACACCCTTGCACGAGACGAAGGCAGTAAGACACAAAACAGTGCCATCATGAGCACGGATACGTATGACAAAGAGACAACTGAAATGTATGCTAACATAACAGACATTATTCAGTTACAGTATATCTCCAGTTTCAAGGATCATCGGTGTGTGGTTCTGTTGTGCTGTCGTTGGTATAACCTGTTTTCCAGGATCGCAAAACCCAGAGCTGATGATTATTTCAAATCCATCAATGTCAAGGCGGCGTACCAGACCAACGAACCTTTTATTTTGGAAAATCAAGCAACACGGATATTTTTCTTGGAAGACACATTTGCACGTAGCGATGACTGGAGAGTATTGCAAAGGTTTGAGCAGAGGAATTCGTTTAATGAAGTTGCACAACAAGATGATGCTTACACTGCTCCTGATGTACAAGATAACACAGATGTTCCTAATATCTTTGAGAACCATCACGTCAATGACGCCGGCGAAAAGATTGCATGTCGTGCTGTGGACATACAAGAGTTGATCAAGAAGAAGCCAACGTTCGAGGATGTTGAGGACGAAGAAGAAGATGACACCATGGGGGATTACAATTCAGACTGATACACATGGCGAAGATGTTGACGCTGCTGCTGCGGATGATGATTACATTGCTTTTTTCGTATTTGCCTATCAGAAGACGTTTTCTATCTACTATGTGAAATTATGTTTGCTATGACAACTGAAACATGATGAACATGTTGTTTAGTATTTTGCTATGAGAACATCACTTGTTATGTATGCTGATTTGTGTTTGGTGATTGTATGACAACTAAAACATGATGACATTGTTGTTTAGTTGTACTCATATTTGGCCGTGAAACTTGAATTTGATGACATAGTTTGCTGTTGGACTGCAATTTGCTCGACGTCTTCGAATGAGAACAAAGCTGACCCGACAGGGCCTCTGCTCTTTATTTATTTATATGAGAAAAAGGGGATACCCCTGATTTCCGTTAATAGAAATCATTATATGTTCACAACACTACGCCCAGCCTGCTACACAGGTTTCATTCATTACTAGTTTCAGCAAAGTGCTCATGTTGTAGCCACTGAATACATCACGAGTGCTACATACACTGCAAATAAAGAGACAATCATCCTACAGAGCACATCGATTTTGCCCATTATCTTCACAAGCTCTTTCATCTCCTCATTGCTGTCAAGGCGTTCAGCAGCTGTTGCTTGGCCATGATCAGAGGAACTGCATCTTTAAGCTTCTGCTCTGCATCTTCCTCTTCTATCGTTTCTTCAGTTACTTGTCCAACACCCCAACCTGCTGGTATTGGGATTCCTCGGCTAACCAAATAATTAGCATAGTTGCATTCCCCCACATCAGCAACTTCCCAGAAATACAAATCACACGAATCTTCCCTTTTCTGCATGAATCAAATTGGTAGATCATCAACCAAACTATTAAAAAATCAGCAACTGAAAGCAGCAGAACAACACTTAAACATATTATTACCCCATGATTCGGGCATTTGTAGAAGACTCGGCCAGGGTTGCGGATTGTGGTAGAGACGCGACGGATGACTCTGCGTGATTTACAGCTGTGGCACCACACCAACGGCAGCGGGTTGCGATGAGCAATCGGCTGCGGTGCGCGTGCCAGCGAGGGTGTGATGAGACCCATAGGCGATGGTACGGGTTGCGACTTGGCGCATATCTGGTTGTTGCCTGCTGAAGAGCAGGTGGACGAGCAGCCAACGGACATGGTTGCTGCGGCCATAGCTTCTGATGCTAGGCAGAGTAAGTAGAGAAGAGGAGAAGCGAACGTTGGATATGTCAGTTTCATTACTTGCAGAGTAGCATAGCACCATATATAGTCATAGTCTAGGTTTGGATTCGAACCAGCTACAGGAGCACGTCTTTCTTTTTTCTAAAACTCGGCAACGTCTCATTACTGGTGCACTAGCTTGTTCTGTACGCCTTCCCAAGTATTTGATTTTCTTTCCCTTTTTTGCGAGGAAGGAGGACAAAATTGAGAGTTCCTAGGACTCGAACCCAAGAACTCTCGGTTGAAAACCAAGGGTGCTAGTCACTTATGTGGCGAACGTTCCCTGTGAGGACGACGGCAGACGAACGCATTTTCCTCGCAGTTTTCTTCCTATATATAAAAAAGTATGCTACTTGGTGTCCTCTTAGTCAACAAAACGATTGTGCCAACCTTGACCGTTGGATTGACATTCAACGTCTGTCGTGTTTCTTCAGTCTCTTCTTCCTCGAGCCGCCAAAGCCAAACCAGCGCCGACAGGACTGCCTGCTCCCGCCTCCCATGGGTGGCTGTGATCTGCCCCGGCTCCTGTTTGTTCCCGTCCGAGGCCTCACCATCGTCCTCCGCCTTGGTTCGCTCGCTGCGGCGCCGCCCTCCGGTGTTGTCAACATGGTCAACAACCGAGAGGAATAAGGAGATGACTGTACATGGTGAGGATGATAGTAGGGACCCAGCAGCGCGCGCAGTAATTTTGTTTTTTTGGGACGGAGAAGGGTATCAACTAGGTTGTGCGGGACCCGTGGCCTGTCTAGCCTAGGATTTTATTTCATATGTGTAGCACATGGCCAGCCCAGTTTGTTTTTTTCCTTTCTGAAAATTGCTAGCCAGCTATTTTGTTTTTTGCAGAATAACCAACGTAGGCCTACTTGCTTTTCTACGCCCTGCTGGGCCGGAAATCTTTCAAGACGAGGAGGGATGCATTTTGCCCAGAAAATGGGCTATAAGTAATAAGAAATGGGCTATAAGTAATAATAAATGGGCTGTAAAATGAAAAAATACAGCAAACAGACAATTAGTTCCAAAATACTGTTTTCTTTCGGATTTTGATATTTTAAATTTCATTGTTTTTGTGCGGGTAAAATTTCATTGAATTTAAATTAAGGTATATTTAGATTTAAAATTAATTTGAATTTGGCTAGAAATTTTGGGCTGTATGCTGTTTGGGACAGATTTGGAGGCTGACTTGTGGGTCTACTAGGTTGACGTGTACTTTGGCTTTGTCAATTTAGTCCAGAAACGATTCTAGCAGCAGTGACCGTTGGATGTTAATCCAACGGCCGTGCTGCTTGCTGCTTCTTCAATATCTGATCTTCTTGCTCCAGCCGCCCAAACCAGCTCTGGTGGGACTGCCTGCTCCCGCCTCCCGTGGCCGGCTGTGCTGCCGCACAGGCCGCACCACCCCACCCTACTTCATTGCTGGCCAGGCCATTCCTCTACTCACCCACACCTCCTGCTATTTTCCAGCGACAGCAGCCGGACCAGTAAACCCTCGTACTCCCCACCGCGTGGGCAACCATTGCCGAGTCTTCCCCGGCTCCGTGTCGTTCCCTTCCAAGGCCTCGTCGTTGTCCACCTCCATGGTGCTCTCAGCGCGGCCTAGTCAACTTGGTCAACGAACGACATCCATCGGCCGTGGACTTTACGCGCAAAATAATGATTCCTCCACCTGACAGCTGGGACCCACCGGAAGGGCCTCTGTATTTCGTGAAAAAACGTTCCCCCGCTGACATGTCGGACCCACCAGCTATATCTTCGCGTGCAAGGAAGTGCCTCCTTATTACGCACAAAAAAATGAATACCCCTACTAGCTGGGACCCACCATAGTGGGAGGATGACTTGTGGGCCAACAAAGTTGACAGGGACGGAGGGCTTTGTCAACTTAGTCAATATCAACGATTGTAGCTCCAGTGACCGTACGATGTCCATCCAACGGCCGTAGTGCTTCTTCAACCTCTGGTCTTCTTGCTCCAGCCGCCCAAAGCAGCGCCGGTCGTGCTGCATGCTCCTGCCTCCCGTGGCCGGCTGTGCTGCCGCGGAGGCCTCACCGCCCCCTACTATTCCCACCGCTGGCCAGGCCCTGCGGCGACGGCAGCCTCACACCGCAGCCGAACCAGTGAACCCTCGTACTCCTCTCCGCACGGGCTTCCACTGCCGCGTCTTCCCCGGCTCCGCATCGCCCCCTTCCTAGGCCTCATCGTCATCCACCGCTGTGGTGCTCTCCGCGCGGCGTGGTCAATGTGGTCAAGGAACGACTTCCATCGGAAGAGTACTGTACGTGGAGAGGCTGACAGCTGGGTCCATGGCCACAGCCCAGTTTTTTTGTGATTTGCCAAGTAAGTCGCTTTGTCAGGCCTGTTGGGCTGCAAATCTTTAAAGACGAGAAGAGATTTCATTCGGCTGGCCGAGAAAATGGCCCATCAGTAATGAGAAATGGGCTATACATTTTTAAAACACATCAAACCGGCAATTAGTTTCAAATGTATTTTTTTCATTTCAAGATTTTAAATTACATTAATTTTTATGCGTGGAGAATTTGTTGGATTTTACATTGATATACATTTATTTTTAAAATCAGTTTGAATGTGAGTCGAAATTTCGGGATTAAAAACAGTTTGGACCGCACCGAAATATGCAAAATTTCATATAATTTTTTAACCGTGGCCACAATTTGGGCTGTAATGCTAACGAATAGAATATGGGCTCCAAAAAAACCTTAAGAATTAGCACATGGGCTGAAAATTATTAGAAATAATGGCAGATGGGTTGTATGCTATTTTCCACAGATTTGAGGCTTTCCTAAAAAAAGGTTGACGCACAAGCAGTGACTGTTGGATGTCCATCCAACGGCCGTCGTGCTTCTTCAATCTCTTCTCTTCCTGCTCCAGCCGCTCAAACAAGCGCCGGCGGGACTGCCTGCTCCCTCCTCCTCGCGGCCGGCTGTGCTGCCGCGCAGGCCTCACCGCCCCACCGTACTCCCATCGCTGGCCTAGCCATCCCTCTACTCACCCACACCTGCTGTTATTCTCCGACGACGACAGACGAACCAGTAAACCCTCGTACAGTCATACTCCCCTCCGCGTGGGAAACAACTGCCGAGTCTTCCCTGCCACTGTGTCGTTCCCTTCCTAGGCCTCACCGTCGTCCACCGCCCTGGTGCTCTCGGCGCGGCCTGGTCAACGTGGTCAACGACCAACATGCATCTGAAGTGGACTGTACGTGGAGAGGCTGACAGCTGGGTCCACGGCCGCACGCAAGGAAATGCCTCCTTATTACACGCAAAATAATGATTCCTCCACCTGACATCAGGGACCCACTGAAAGGGCCTCTGTATTTCGCGAAAAAACGTTACCGCCGCTGACAGCTAAGACCCACCAGCTATATCTTCGCGCACAAAGAAGTGCCTCCTTATTACGCACAAAAAAATGAATACTCCCCCTGTTAGCTGGGACCCAGTATAGTGGCAGGCTGACTTGTGGGCCTACTAAGTTGACGGGGACGGAGGGCTTTGTCAACTTAGTCAATATGCACAATTCTCGCTCCAGTGACCATACGATGTACATCCAACGGCCGTAGTGCTTCTTCAACCTCTGGTCTTCTTGCTCCAGCCGCCCAAACCAGCGCCGGTCGTGCCTCATGCTCTTGCCTCCCGTGGCCGGCTGTGATGCGGCGGAGGCCTCACCGCACCCTACTACTCCCACAGCTGGCCAGGCCATCCCTCTACTCACCCACACCCCCTGTTACTCTGCGGCGACGGCTGCCTCACACCGCAGCGAACCAGTGCCCTCGTACTCCTCTACGCGTGGGCATCCACTGCCGCATCTTCCCCGGCTCCGCATCGTCCCCTTCCTAGGCCTCGCCGTCGTCCACCGCCCTGGTGCTCTCGGCGCGGCGTGGTCAACGTGGTCAAGGAATGGCTTCCATCAGGCGTGGACTGTACGTGGAGAGGCTGACAGCTGGGTCCACAGCCGCAGCAAGGAAGTGCCTCCTTATTACATGCAAAATAATTATTCCTCCACCTGACAGCACGGACCCACCAAACGGGCCACCGTATTTCTCCCCTTGACTGCTAGGACCCACCAGCTACATCTCCGCACGCAAGGAAGTGCCTGACAGTCGGGACCCACCTGGTCGAAGCGTACGTAGCATTGTCATTCTGGTCACGAACGTGTACGTACATACTGGTCGATGTAGAGGTGCGCACGTGTCGTAGTAGAGGCGCGCACGTGTCGTAGTAGAGGTGCGCACATGTCGTAGTAGAGGCGCACACGTAGCATGTACACGTACGTACAGCGGCCAGGCTGCAAGTAAGAAAATATGGCCACGTATGTGTACATACAGGCGGGGTCTCGAACGCCTACTCGCGCATACGTATGGCCAAGGCTCGTGTACATTGCTGGGTCGGAACGGAGAAACAGCATCGTCGTCGTGTTCATGGGGAGGCAACGGAATGCGTCGTGTTCATGGGGAGGCAACGGAATGCGTGGTCGTGTTCATCGGGAGGGCTTGGACGGAACAGGTGATGGAAACGAGGCCTGGCGTACCGCACAACTGAGGAAACGTACCTCCTACGTTCGAAGCGGGATCCTGTTGATCGGGAGGGGTATGTCGTACCGCAAAACGGAGGAAACGAACCTCCTACGGTCGAAACAGGGGTCCTGTTGATCGGGAGGGGTGTGGCGTACCGCAAAATGGACGAAACGGACTTGTGTTGGAGCTCTACGGTCGAAACGGGGGTCCTGTTCATCGGGAGGGGTGTGGCATACCGCAAAACGGGACTCCACGGGATACTGTTCATCTCCACCGTCGACCCCCTCCAGCCTCCACGAGCTACTGTTCATCCACCGTCGACCTCCTCCAGCCTCCACCTGCGACTGTTCATCCACGGGCTCCTGTTCATCCAGCCTCCACCGCGCGCTACTCCACCGGCTACTGTTCAACCAGCCCTCTCCACGGGCTCCTGTTCAACCACCCCTCCACGGGCTACTGTTCATCCTGCCCTCCACCGTCTACTGTTCATCCTGTCCTCCACGGGTTGGTCCTGTTCATCCAGCCCTCCACGGGGTCCTGTTCATCCAGCCCCAACCAGCTCGATCGATCGGGGTCCTGTTCATCCAGAGGCAACACCACGGGGTCCTGTTCATCCAACCCCCCCCCCCCCCCCCCCCCCCCCCCCCCCGCAACGCTCACTGTTCAGCCCGAGGCAGCATCGATCGGCTTCAGTTAGCAGCAGTAGCGAAGGAATCGCTCGATCGGGTTCAGCTAACAGCCATCGATCGATCGCTCGGGTTCAGTAACGCGTAGCCTGCAGTGCAATCACTCGGGTTCAGTTAGAGCCCAACGCCTCGCTCGGGTTCAGTTAGAGTCAACGCCTCGCACACACACGCGTACGTGTACGAGAGAAACGCGCATCGCTTGGCCCCCGACCTCCCACCGTAACCGGGAACTCCCTGAAATTTTCCTCCCCCTCGCTTCTACCACGGTTTTTTCTGTCATGGACGACCCAAAGAATGTCATGCAGCTGCGTCTCCGGCCCGCCCAGGACGAAAAGCCCATTTTCTGTCATGATTTTTTGTCATAGAAGTAGGAGCCCACCACATCTATGATGATACCGGATTTTGTCACAATTATCGTCATAGAAGTGTCATATGTATGACAAAAAAAATTCGTTCGGCCCAAAATGTCACGGATGTGTCTTTTTTTTGTAGTGTATACTTGTGCGTTATCAGTGTTCATGATATTCTTCACTTTACGAGCTTTTTCATGTAGTTTTCCGGCAATGCAAGCACTACAAGGACGATCTTTGGCAAAAGACACATTGGTTAGTCCAAGGATGTGCTCCCTCTTTAAGAGAGCTTGTAAATTACTCACGCCAACGTGCGCTAGCCGTCGGTGCCGTAGCCACCCCATGTCGGCCTTGGCCATTAGGCATGTTGCAAGATGAGTTTTCTCTTTTGAGAAATCAACCACATAAAGGTTGTCTTCAACATGCCCAACAAAGACCACTTTGAGATTGCTTCTCTTAAAGACGGTCACATGGAATTCACCGAAATGAGAATCTTAACCGGCACGTGCCAATTGAATAGTTGAAAGTAAATTGTAGTGAAGGGATTGGACAAGCATGACATTTGAAAGTGAGGAATCATTAGAGATTACCACCTTGCCCAAACCCAATACCTTCCCTTGCTATTGTCACCAAAGGAGATGTTCGAAGATGCCTTGAGTGAATCAGCGGACACCACAAGCATCTCCATTTCTCCGGTCATATGATTGGTGCATCCACTATCGATCACCCATTGTTTTCCACCGGAGATATAGTCCTACAAGAATCAAGCTTTGGTTATAGGTACCCATTTTGCAATGGGTCCTCAAGAGTTAGCAACAAGGGTCTTAGGAACCCAAATAATCCAAGCATAATCATCACAGTTAGCGCCAACAAATTTTGCAAATGTATAGCCATCATCTCCTCTCATGAGGACATAAGATGGATTGTTCTTGCCGGCAAAATCCTTGGGAGTGGCCTTGTCCCTAGTGACCTTGCAACTCCCAACAACCCCTTTTTCCTTCTCCTTCTCCTTGTGCCCTTCTTGCACAAACACCACCTTTTGGGGAGGAGGAGGAGGAGGACTGATCTTCTTCTTATTCTTACCATTCTTGGATGCGGGATCAAACCCAATTCCCTCCTTGGAAGCACACTCCTTTTGGTTACTCAAGAGGTCATTAAGGTCCCCCCCCCCTTGAATGCATGATACAAGCCCTTTCTCAAATTGGGCCTTCAACTTCTTATTCTCCTCTTGGAGCAAGGTACAATCATGAACAAAGTTAGCCGTACAAGAATCATCATTTAACTCTATATGAGGTACAAAAGTGAGAGCCTTAACGGTTGTAGCCTTAAGTTGAGCATAAGACTCAGTGAGGGCAATGAGGTCACCTTTCACAACCTTGGAACTAATCATGTGACCAACTAGAAGCTTTTCAACCCTAACATTAAGAGAATCTTTTTCTCAAGAGCAAGTTGCAAAGCATCATTGGTTTTAACAAAGTCAATTTGATGAGCCGACAAGGCTTCCTCAAGTGATGCTCTCATGACACTCTCTTCATTTAGTTCGTGCTCGAGTAGTTTGACTCTCTCTTTTTCCTCTATGAGGAGGTTTCCAACATTCTCAATAAAGTCATCGCATTTGGCGAGTGACTTAAGGTGATCGCCAAAACGAGCACGAGCTTCACCATGAAGAGTTTTCATGAAAGCCATCAAGGATTCCTAATCATTATCCACGCCCTCGTCACACTCATCCTCCGCTATCTCACATGAGACATTGCACTACAAAAAAAATACACTTCTGTGATGATACGTGTTTGTCACAGTAGGTCACGTTTTCTGTCATGCATGTACATCCATGATGATTTTATGACGGAATCAAGATAGTCATACCTGTGTTGTTGTAGAAGTGTTCCATGACATTAGCAAAATTATCATCACGGAAGTGTCCACTTCCATGACGATAAATCGTGCGTCATAGAAGTTCTTTCGTGAAGGGTGACCGACACGTGGCATCCACCGTAATGGGTCGTCGTTGAGCTATCAGGTTCGGTATTGGATCCGCTAACCCGTTAACAGCCCGGACCAATGAGGATTTTCCACGTGTAAAATTGTCATTGGCCATTGGGACAGATGGCATCCATTCATTGGACAGGAGGCCCTATGATATGTCGACACATGGTATGGCCCAATAGAGGTCCATTCTGGTGAAAAGGCCGGCCCGTTTGATCTGGTCAAACGGTAACGGGCCGGCCCACGGAAAGCCTGTTAACGGCCTGTTCGTATATGATATGTCTCCAACGCATCTATAATTTTTTATTGTTCCATGCTATTATATTATCTGTTTTGGATGTTTAATGGGCTTTAATATGCTCTTTTATATTATTTTTGGGACTAACCTATTAACCGAAGGCCCAGTGCCAGTTGTTGTTTTTTGCCTATTTCAGTGTTTCATAGAAAAGGAATATCAAACGGAATCCAAACGGAACGAAAACTTCGCGAGGATCTTTCTTGGAACAAACGCAATCTAGGAGACTTGGAGTGGAAGTCAGAGACGCAACTAGGCGACCACTAGGTAGGAGGGCGCGCCTAGGGGGGTAGGCACGCCCCCACCCTCGTGGGCCCCTCGTAGCTCCACTGACGTACTTATTTCGCCTATATATACTCTTATACCCTGAAAACATCCAGGGGAGCCACGAAACATCCAGGGGATGCATGCTAAAAAAGATTGCTTTGTGAAAGCATGTTCTTCTAGTTTTCATGATAATAATGATGTAGATCTAAAAGTGATTGATGTGTCTCCTACTAAATCTTTGTTTTCCAATATGAATCTTGATAAAGAGGGGACTGGAGATGAGTCAACTTTAGTTAAAAGGCGTCCCAATGATTCGGAGTTTTTAGATCTTGATGCTAAAATTAATAAAACTTGGATTGAAGGGGTCAAAACTTTACATAGAAATGAACCCACTATTTTGGATTTCAAGGAATTCAATTATGATAATTGCTCTTTGATAGATTGTATTTCCTTGTGGCAATCCGTGTTAAATTCTCCTCATGCTTATGATCAAAAATTCAAAATAAGGCTTTTACTAAACATATCATTGATGATTTAATGCAATCTTATGAAGAAGAGCTTGAACTAGAAGTTTCTATCCCTAGAAAACTTTATGATGAGTGGGAACCTACTATTAAAATTCAGATCAAATATTATTAATGATATGCTTTGTGTTATTTGGGTGCTAGTGTTTCCACGATTCCAAAAACTTTGTGTGATGTGTTAGGTTTTCGTGAATTTGATGATTGTTCTTTAAATTTGCACCTTGCGGATTCCACCATTAAGAAACCTATGGGAATAATTAATGATGTTCTTATTGTTGCAAATAGGAATTATGTGCCCATAGATTTCATTGTTCTTGATATAGATTGCAATCCTACATGTCCTATTATTCTTGGTAGACCTTTCCTTAGAACGATTGGTGCAATTATTGAGATGAAAGAAGGAAATATTAGATTCCAATTTCAGTTAGGCATGGAACACTTTCCTAGAAAGAAAAATTAAATTACCTTACAAATCTATTATGAGAGCCACTTATGGATTGCATACCAAAGATGACAATACCTAGATCTATTCTTGCTTTTATGCCTAGCTAGGGGCGTTAAATGATAGTGCTTGTTGGGAGGCAACCCAATTTTATTTTTGTTCCTTGCTTTTTGTTCCTATTTAGTAATAAATAAATCATCTATCCTCTGTTATGATTGTGTTTTTATGTTTTAATTAGTGTTTGTGCCAAGTAAAGCCTTTAGGATCTTCTTGGGTGATTGTTGTTTGATCTTGCTGAAAAAACAGAAATTATGCACTCACGAGAATAATTTTCATTTTTTACCAGAGAGCAATAAAATACCAATTCCAACTGCGGTAGATCAATATACAAATTATTTAGGTCGTCCTAATTTGTCAGAAGTTTTGGAGTTACATAAGTGCACGAAACCTCCAGATTGCTACAGACTGTTCTGTTTTTGACAGATTCTGTTTTTCGTGTGTTGTTTGCTTATTTTGATGAATCTATGGCTAGTATCGGGGGGTATGAACCATAGATAAGTTGGAATACAGTAGGTTTAAAACCAATATAAATAAATAATGAGTTCATTAAAGTACATTAAAGTGGTGGTTTATTTTCTTATACTAACGGAGCTCACGAGATTTTCTGTTGAGTTTTGTGTTGTGAAGTTTTCAAGTTTTGGGTAAAGAGTTGACGGATTTTGGAACAAGGAGTGGCAAGAGCCTAAGCTTGGAGATAACCAAGGCACCCCAAGCTAAAATTTAAGGACAACCCCATGTGAGGAAAGGATTACCCCTCGAGTCGAGATGAGACTCCGGACGGAAAAATGAAAAAATAAAAAAAGAGGCCATAGAAAGAAGAAAAGAAAAGGCCAAAATAAAAAAATGAGAGAAAAAGAGAGAAGGGAAAATGTTACTATCCTTTTGCCACACTTGTGCTCCAAAGTAGCACCATGAGCTTCCTGATAGAGAGTCTCCTATTTTGTCACTTTCATATACTAGTGGTAATTTTTCATTATAGAACTTGGCTTGTATATTCCAATGATGAGCTTCCTCAAAATGCCCTAGGTCTTCGTGAGCAAGCGAGTTGGATGCACACCCACTTAGTTTCTTTTTGAGCTTTCATACACTTATAGCTCTATTGCATCCGTTTCATGGCAATCCCTACTCACTCACATTGATATCTATTGATGGGCATCTCCATAGCCCGTTGATATGCCTAGTTGATGTGAGACTATCTTCACCTTTTTGTCTTCTCCACAACCACCATTCTATTCCACCTATAGTGCTATGTCCATGGCTCACGCTCATGTATTGCATGAAGATTGAAGAAGTTAGAGAACATAAAAAGTATGAAACAATTGCTTGGCATGTCATCGGGGTTGTGCATGATTTAAATATTTTATGTGATGAAGATAGAGCATAGCCAGACTATATGATTTTGTAGGGATAGCTTTCTTTGGCCATGTTATTTTGAGAAGACATGATTACTTTTTTAGTATGCTTGAAGTATTATTATTTTTATGTAAATATTAAAATTTTGTCTTGAATCTTTCGGATCTGAATATCCATGCCACAATAAAGAAAATTACATTGAAAATTATGTTAGGAAGCATTCCACATCAAAAATTCTATTTTTATCATTTACCTACTCGAGGACGAGCTGGAATTAAGCTTGGGGATGCTGATACGTCTCCAACGTATCTATAATTTTTTATTGTTCCATGCTATTATATTATCTGTTTTGGATGTTTAATGGGCTTTAATATGCTCTTTTATATTATTTTTGGGACTAACGTATTAACCGGAGGCCTAGTGCCAGTTGATGTTTTTTGCCTATTTCAGTGTTCCACGGAAAAGGAATATCAAACAAAATCCAAACGGAACAAAACCTTCGCGAGGATCTTTCTTGGAACAAACACAATCCAAGAGACTTGGAGTGGAAGTCAGAGACGCAACGACGCAGCCATGAGGTAGGAGGGCGCGCCTAGGGGGGTAGGCGCGCCCCCACCCTCGTGGGCCCCTCGTAGCTCCACCGACGTACTTCTTGCGCCTATATATACTCTTATAGCCTAAAAACATCTAGGGGAGCCATGAAAACACTTTTCCACCGCCGCAACCTTTTGTACTCGCGAGATCCCATCTAGGGACCTTTTCCGGCGATCTGCCGGAGGGGGATTCGATCACGGAGGCCTTCTACATCAACACCATAACCTCTCCAATGATGTGTGAGTAGTTTACCACAGACCTTCGGGTCCATAGTTATTAGCTAGATGGCTTCTTCTCTCTCTTTGGTTCTCAATACAAAGTTCTCCTCGATGTTCTTGGAGATCTATTAGATGTAATATTCTTTTGTTGTGTGTTTGCCGAGATCCGATGAATTGTGGATTTGTGATCAAGTTTATCTATGAACAATATTTGTTTCTTCTCTGAATTCTTATATGCATGATTTGATATATTTGTAAGTCTCTTTGAATTATCGGTTTAGTTTGGCCTACTAGATTTATCTTTCTTGCAATGGGAGAAGTGCTTAGCTTTGGGTTCAATCTTGCGGTGTCCTTTCCCATTGACAGTAGGGGCAGCAAGGCACGTATTGTATCATTGCCATCGAGGATAAAAAGATGGGGTTTATATCATATTGCTTGAGTTTATCCCTCTACATCATGTCATCTTGCCTAAAGCATTACTCTGTTCTTATGAACATAATACTCTAGATGCATGCTGGATAGCGGTCGATGTGTGGAGTAATAGTAGTAGATGTAGATTCGTTTCGGTTTACTTAACACTGACGTGATGCCTATATTTCATAATCATGCCTAGATATTCTCATAACTATGTGCTTTTCTATCAATTGCTCGGCAGTAATTTGTTCACCCACCGTAATACTTGCTATCATGAGAGAAGCCACTAGTGAAACCTATGCCCCCCGAGTCTATTTTATATCATATAAGTTTGCGATCTACAATTCTAGTTTACTATTTGTTTTATTTTGCAATCTTTACTTTTCAATCTATACAACAAAAATACCAAAAATATTTATCCTATTATCTTTATCAGATCTCACTTTCGTAAGTGATCGTGAAGGGATTGACAACCCCTTTATCGCGTTGGTTGCGAGGTTCTAGATTGTTTGTGCAGGTACTAGGCGACTTGCGTGTAGTCTCCTACTGGATTGATACCTTGGTTCTAAAAAACTGAGGGAAATACTTACGCTACTTTGCTGCATCACCCTTTCCTCTTCAAGGGAAAACCAACGCATGCTCAAGAGGTAGCAGAATATAGCCCATTTACGGCCAGCTAACTCATGGCCCGTTACGGCCTACCGGAATTAAGCCCAGTAGCTTCATCTAGGCCGTCCAAAATGATTCCATGATTCCATCCCATTGTAACTTCCGGCCCATGTATGGCCCATGATGTCTTTCGGCCTATACGAGGCCATTTGCAACTCTTGGTCCATTAACGACCCATGGTGAATCTGGCCCGCAATGAACAGTGTATCGCTTTATACCTATTAATGGGACATTATTCCATTGTGTCGTTTCCAACCTGTGTTATCTTTCGGCCTTCTAAGGGCCCATTTATTCTTGGGCTTATTTCCAGCATTCGGTTACTCACGACCCGTTACTAGCCTTTTTTGCTTGTGGGCCAAATTCAGTCCGTGGTTACAATCGACCCGTTTGCGGCCCATTAATACGTTGGGCCGTTTTCGTAGCGTCATCAAATACGGCAGATTAATGATGGCCTATTATGGTCGGTCCATGAATGGACGATTCCAAATCTAGCCCATTTACGGCCCATAATGCGGTCTATTATTGGCCCATGTTTGGTCGATCGATCAAATGGTTCGTAGTAGGCCCATTGATGCTACGACCCGTAGAAGGCCCAACATTTCTATGGCCCTTAGAAGGCCCATTGTTTCTACGGCCCGTAGGAGGCCCATGGTAACTATAGTAAATATGTAACCCATGGTTATTATGGTCTAGTTTTAAAAAATAGGTTATTGCGGCCACTAGCAAACCATGGAAAAAGAATGGCACTGACTACAAGCAAACAAATAAACAAGACAACAAGGAAATAAATAAGCAAGCAACTTGCGCTAGGCTATCACGGCTATTACACATATTACATCCACTGGGCATCAAAGTTCGCCAGTAGTGCAAATATAGGGAACGAAGTTGCATATCATATACACTGGTTATCAAACTTGGCGACCAGTGCAAATAAATGCCGCAGGAAAACAAGTCCAGAACTGAAACCACTTCAGAAGAGCTCAAGAAACAATATCCTGGGTACCCATAATGCTGGCAAGATGCTTAGCAAGCTTATTAACTTTCTCTTGTTTGGCGCTTAAATCCTCCAGCACTTGCTGTTGCACAAGAAAGTATGCATCTGAATTCTACAGGGACTTCCTCAGTCCTTCGGCTTCTTGCACAGCACAGATGACTGATGCCTTTTAGCTTGTAGCTGAGACTGAAGAAGCCGAAGTGATTCAGGCAGCGAGTTCGAAGAGCTTGTGCCAGTGGTACTGGCCAGTAACTCAAACACTACATCAACGCAGGACTGTGGGGTTTTCTCACTGTCTACAAGATTGTTTTTATCACCTTTCTTGGAGACCAACAGGGCTATCTCACTATCTTGAACCTTATGTGCATTACTTTCTCTACCATTGCATAGTGGGGTGCTCTTCTCCAATATTCTATTCGCATACTACAAGAGAAACAAGCAGACACATCACAGGTTTAGCATTTAGTATACGAAACTCGTTTTGGTAAACCAGTTCAATAGTAAGGTGGACAGGATAACAGCATGAAACAAACATATATCTATGTACTATGGTCACTGTATTGTCCATATCATTCTAGTTTATGTTGCCAAATCAAGATAGAGACACAGTTCAACTCATATATTTTTAAGACACAACAGCATAGACAGAATATAAGTGTGAGAAACTACACATCATTGGCAACACTTGTAATGTGCATCACATGAGAACATAACTATTTATACAACTGAAACTGAAATCAACATAGAGCAAGAAGTTAGAACAACAATCCAGTTAAAGAAATAGATTTAAAACATACGTGTTGCTCCATTGGAGTTTCAACTGGATCCATCAAATTCTAAAGTAGTTGGTATGAGTAAATACAGTGATGCAACAGCAAAGGAGTATGGACCATAGCTACGAAATCTGACCTGAGAACAGTTGCTCTTCTGCTTTAAACATGGAGTTTGGGTTCGCTATGGTGGTCTTCGTGCTTTGGGCACTCCAGTTTCTTTACAAACTGCTCGTGTGGGGGTACTCTGTGGTGGACATGGTGCTTTGTCAACTAGAAGTGGGTTACTATCCGCTGGGGTTGGAGTTAGATGGGTTGAAGCTGGTTCCCTGCCCAACGGTGTAAGTGTGAAATCTGGAAGAGTATCGATTATGTGCGGTGGGGCTAGTTTGTGGGCCAGTACAACCATGGTTCTATCTTCATCGACGGGTAGCACTGTCTTTTGTGAAGAACGGGTTTTTGCTCCCTTATATACTTCCATCACCCCCTCCAATTCAAACGGATGATAAACAAGAAAATATATTGAACGTACAGAGAGTGTATGATAGACATATGTGGTAATTCACATATATGTTGTCTAACCAAACATGACAGCATGACACAATTTCACATATATGATGCCTGACTAAATAGGATAGCATGACACAGCTTCAAATATATGATGGATAACTTAACAGGATATAATGGCATAATTCAACATATGATGAGTATCTAAACAGAATGACATGACAAAACTATATGATGTCTTTCTAAAATAGGTTGGATGAAATAGTTCACATACATGTTGTATAAGTATACATGACGACATGATAATTGACATAATTGATTCATATACTAAGCAGCTGGCACTCGCATGTATGATATCTAAACTAAGCAGATGGAATTCAATATTGTGCATATGATGTCTAAACTAAGCAATGCGAGACACCATATGCATGATATAAACATTGCAACTTAGAGCATACACCTCAGGTGGGATATAGGACTGGTCATTTGTCTCTGAATCCTCCTCTGAGGAGCTCCCTGTAACCATCGAGATATATGCTTCAACAAGTACCATTGCCTACTCTGAAGACCTTGTTTTCACTCCTGATTTTTCCATAACCGTCTCAAATGGCTGATACACATGAAGAGTAGTTCAATATACACAGATTGTCGACAAAAGGAATACGTAATGAAAAAAAGATGGCATGAGATAATTCACATATATAATGCTTGGCTACATGGCGGTGCATAATTCACATATATGATAACTGGCTGAAAAACATGGCATTGCATAATTCACATATCTGATATAGAAAGCAAACATGAGGCATTCACACAAAGCATGTCTAATCTAAGAAGATGGCATGGCAATGCAAGGCACCATATGCATGATATGAGCAATATAACCCTGCCAAGTTAGAGCATGCACCTCGGGGGGGATACGACTGGTCATCTGTCTCTGAATCTTCCTCTGAGGAGCTATCTGTAACCAGCAAGAAATCTGCATCGACAGGTAGCACTGACTGCTCAGAAGACCTTCTTTTTACTCCAGATTTTCCCATGACCAACTCAAATGGTTGATGCATAGGAAGAGTAGATGAATGTATAAACATTGTTGACAAATGGAATACATTATGAAAAAAATATGGCGCGATACAATTCACATATACGATGACTGGCTAAACAGGATGGCATTGCATGATTCACGTATATGATGCCTGGCTAAAGAAGATGGCATTGCATAATTCCCATATACTCCCTCCATTCCTAAATATTATCTTTTTAAAGATTTCAAATGGACTACCACATACAGATGTATATAGACATATTTTAGAGTGTAGATTCACTCATTTTGCTCCGTATATAGTCACTTGTTGAAATCTCTAAAAAGAAAAATATTTAGGAACGGTGGGAGTATGATATAGAAACCAAACAGGTGGCATTCACACAAAGCAAATCTAAACTAAGCTGATGACATATAAGATGTATAATGTAAGCAATGTGAGGCGCCATATGCATGATATGACCAACATCAGCATGCCAGGTTAGAGCAAACACCTCAGGTGGTAAATAGGAGTGGTCGGCTCCCTCTGAATCCCCATCTGAACAATTATCTTCCTCTGGAATACAGTCTGGAATGGCATGAGGGGGGGGGGGGACTTCGCCCACCATGGAGCGGCGTCTGCATGACATTATATTCCCACACAATGGTCTTCTCTTTTTCTCTATGTGTTCAGTATGATTGTGTACAATAACTGGCATGCATAATAAAAAAATAGTTAGATTTTGTAACGCCTAAGGGGTGCATGCAGAAATCAAGACTGATGGTAGCAAACGAGTGGATAGATCCAAAACTAATGATAGCAGGTAGATTATAACTTCAGTTTTAAAAAGATAGAGAATGGATCATCTAATGTTTGTTGCCCACCCAACATGAACCACATAGAAGACCCCAGATGAACTAGATAGTAGACAGATACTATTCGTTGTTGCCTCGATATGAGACCCACGGGCATTTTAAAACTCAAGTTTGAACGATAAAGTAGTAGGTAATAATAACCGATGTATAACGTAAGCAAACACAAAAGACTGCGACCTCTCTTCCGGAACTGTGTAGCCCTCAGGTTCAAATGCTCAGTTGATGATGGTAATGCAGTTGGCATGGCTGCCGGCAACGGTGAAGATGATCTAAGGCGGCGAAAGAAAGTCTACAGGGGGAATCTCTGCTGCACTAAACGCTTCTGTCGATGGTGCACCTCAGGTGGGGTGGATGATGGCACGGCAGGAGCAAGACATAACACAGAGAGTTTTGTTTGATGCCTATCTGAAAATGAAGTAAATCTGCAAGGGCTCCTTAGAATTGGAGGATTCTATAAACGCAGGGACAGGAACAACACAGGAATAGGATAGGAATGCGCGTGCAAAACAGAGCATTTGGAAACATAGGATTTCTACCAACCTGGGTGTTTGGTTCACATGAATTGGAAGAACACAGGACTGGAGAAACATGGTCAAATTAAAGTCAAACCACGTGAAAATGAAAAAATAAGAATCTTATTATGCTAGTAATGCAATTAGTCCTATTCTTCATTCATATTAATTTGAAAAGGACATCCAAGTGGATATTAAAATTCCTATGTTTTTTCTTTGAAAAAGACACCAAAGGAAAAAAAATCCTCCAGTTTTTGCTTTGCTCCACTCCTTCTAACCAAATGCACGAATAGTAGTACCATAGTAGTTCCATAGCAAAGGATCCCTGAGGGATCGACATGAGTGCGGAGTAACAAAGTGATGCAACAAGTGTACAACCTCTTCGGCATAGCCTTGTCGACCTCAACATCATTGGGTTGGACGTGGAGGATGGTGATACTGGTGTGACTGTTGAATGCGGGCAAGAAGATCTGAGGCCTCTAGAAACGGCGCCGAGGGTACTGCTCCGCTGTAATCGACGGTTCCGTCGTTGGAGCAGCTCCTATGAGGTGTACGGCGACAAGGCTGAAGCAGGACAAGATAGACAACGTTAATCTGAAGTGGGACTCTAATATCATCTGCAATAGATGAGGTAAAATACATCCCCAAAAAGTGCTAGGTGTAAAACGCATCAGCTGCGCCACGGACGCTCCGATAGATGTTGTAAATTCTGTTCACTCTGAACTTAACTGAAGAAACTAAACTTTACAGTCGAAACTGAATTTTATTATCGAAACTAATTGAACTGGTAGCAGAGCATTGCAATAGATGTTTAGGGCATTCGAGCACTAGTAGCAGAGAAGCAGTGATCTAAATCAGCAGACGCTCTAGCAGGGAATGCACTAGCAGAGAGCAAGTTGTGCAGCAGCACCACGAGCGAGTGCTAAAGCAGCAACTCCTGTTGCTGCCGGAGGTCGTGCAGCAGCAGCGTGAGCGAGAGCAAGAGCAGAGAAGCAGCACGAACGAGAGCAAGAGCAGAGTAGCAGCGCGGCCGACAACAATAGTAGAGAAGAGCAGCAACACGAACGAAAGCAAGAGCAGTGCAGCAGCGCGACCGACAGCAAGAAAAGAGCCGCAGCGCGAGCGAGAGCCGGAGCAGCAGTAGCAGCTGCAGCTAGTGCCGGTGTGGAAGTCGACGCCGAGGAAGCAACGACATGGGAGAGACGTTGTGGATGAAGTGGCCGGCGACGGTGCTCTCGATGGAGACCCGCCATGGCTGCTCGGTATCGAGCACCGGCAGCCCTATGAGATCGAATAAAAGATAAAATGCAACGGTGAGTACAGAACCTCCTTGGTGGAGCCGAGTGGGCCTCGGCTTCATCGGAGGAATTGGTGAGGGTGTTGCGGTTCCAGTGGGGCAGGTCAAGACGGCGCTGTGGGGATGGAGGTGGCGTGATAGACGACGCGAACGTTGGGGCAGCTCCTTGGAGGTGGAGGACGGGGCGGCTGGTCCGGCAGGATGACGAGATCGACGACGGATCCTCATTCGGTGCGGTCGATGAGGGATGGTGAGATGTTGCGGTGGACGACGTCGTCGGGGAAGAGTCCCTGGCTGGGCGGCAGTCACGAGGCCGACGGAGGAGCGTGGGGTTTCGTGGGTTTTGGTGGCCTCGGTGTACGAATGGGGGGCGAAGGGGAAGGTAGGGGGAGCCATGGCTTAGGTACGCGCTTGTCCGAAATGTAGGGTAAGTTACCAGCGTACCCCCACCGGTTTTGACACCGTGACGTCAAGCTGGCATTTCCGGCTAAGGGGTAGAAGGGGGATTTCGCGTGTCTGGGCTGCGGGACCGATTTCGGATGAGGAGGGAGTTTTCGCGCGGGTCGGAATTTCGGGATAACAAGGCGCGGAGCGGGTTGAACAGGCGAGAGTTTCAAAGCAGATGAGACAAAAGATATCCGAGCTTGAAAATTTCGGGATAACAAGGCGCGGATTCCTTGTTTGGCAGAACAAACTTAATGTGTACAAAAAAACAATTCATACAAGACACCCGAGAGTAATGTCCCCTTTTACTATATTGCTATAGATGTCATTGAAAAAACTACAAGAAAAATGTAAAAAAATCGGGAGAACAAGATTACCCTGTACAGTACCAAATTGATTTGCACTTCCCTCAACAACAACAAAAAACAAATCAATTCCCACCAAAAGAAAGAGTCATGTCCCTTTTTATATGATTACAAATGCCAAGATCTAAAATTTCAATTTTGAATCCATGTTATGTTGAATTCGAATATATCGTTAGGTGACCTTGCGGTTTATAATGGATGTAGTCCTACATTTTGATCTTCTACCCTATGAACATATGAACATTTTACTCCACCCTATGAACATATATATTGTCGTCTACCATATGGACTAAATTTGAATCAAATTTCCTTATTTGAATATGATTGTTGTCAAGTTATACAATAATTTAAATATTATCTTGATAACAAAAAACATGCATATAGCAGTAACCATATTTCACTATGAACTACATGTACCATACGATCTCCAATTCAAATATTTGTATCCATTTTATGTTGAATTCAAAGCAGAGTACAATGGTCTAGGTAGCGAGATGTTCGGGATAATCTAAACCCTGTTTTCATATGTATATTTTTTGGCTGAACTGGGACAAGTTTTGGTATAAGCTTCTTGCAAAACTGGAGATTCCCTCAACAAGCCTCGTGGTTGCGAGAGGGAATGTGTCACCTTTGTGTGAAATGATATACGCTGCCTCCCCCTGATTTTCTTTACAGGGGCAACATAGAACTATATGAGTGCCCTATTAAATTTTGGAATTATTCCAGGTTCGTTTGGCCTTTTATACATTAATTGAGTTTTTGGACATTTAATGTGCATAATCCAAATTTGAACTGCAAGCACATGCTCCGGTGCACCAAAGTTGGTAGAAAACTCACATGTGTGTCCTTGGGTGAATTTGTAGGTCCCATGCAAGAAATGGGAATCAAATTCCAACATCTTTGCGTCGTGACTCGGCCGAGAACATCGAGAAACTTGGTTTTAAAAGACATGTAAATCCAAAACTCGCCTGGAAATCATGAAACTTGGCATGGTGTCATGTCATGGCACTAACATGATGTGGTAAAAAATTGGGCCGATTTGGAACAAGTTTTGGTATAAGCTTCTTGCAAACCGGAGCTTTTCTCAAGAAGGCTCGTGGTTCTGAGAGGGAACGTGTCACCTTTGAGTGTGAAATGATATGCGCTACCCCCCCCCCTTGAGTTTCTTTACAGAGGCAACATAGAACTACATGAGTGCCCTGTTAAATTTTGGAATTATTCCAGGTTTGTTTGGCCTGTTTATACATTAATTGAGTTTCTAGTCATTTAATGTGCATAATTCAAATTTGAACTACAAGCACATGCTCCCGTGCACCAAAGTTGGTTGAAAAATCACATGCGTGTCCTCGAGTGAATTTCTAGGTCCCATGCAAGAAATGGGAATGAAATTCAAACATCTGCGCATCGTGGCGACCGAGAACATTGAGAAACATGGTTTTAAATTCTTGTAAATCCAAAACACGCCTGAAAATAATGAAACTTGGCATGGTGTCATGTCATGGTACTACCATGCTGTGGTAAAAAAATTAGCCGAATAGGAACAAGTTTTGGTATAAGCTTCTTGCAAACCGGAGCTTCTCTCAAGAAGGCTCGTGGTTCTGAGAGGGAACGTGTCACCTTTGAGTGCGGAACGATATACGCTGCCCCCTTGAGTTTCTTTACAAAGGCAACATAGAACTACATGAGTGCCCTGTTAAATTTTGGAATTATTCCGGGTTCGTTTGGCCTTTTTTATACATTAATTGAGTTTCTGGCCATTTAATGTGCATAATTCAAATTTGAACTACAACCACATGCTCCCGTGCACCAAAGTTGGTTGAAAAATCACATGTGTGTCCTCGGGTGAATTTATAGGTCTCATGCAAGAAATGGGAATGAAATTCAAACATCTGGGCATCGTGGCTCGGCTGAGAACATTGAGAAACTTGGTTTTAAAATTCTTGTAAATCCAAAACACGCCTGAAAATCATGAAACTTGGCATGGTGTCATTTCATGGTACTACCATGCTGTGGTAAAAAAATTGGCCGAATAGGAACAAGTTTTGGTATAAGCTTCTTGGAAACCGGAGCTTCTCTCAAGAAGACTAATGAATATATAAGGATGACGAGAGTGGATAATAATTGTCTTACATAATTAGGAAGGTTATTAAAAAAGCCACATGCATCTACGCCCGAAATACACAATGGCAAAAGAAGAAGGAAGACACATACAACGATCTGGCTCGCTGATCTCCACTTTATTTATGCACTGCAGGTCGCGGCGACTAGTTCTCGCAATGAGCGGGGATGATCTCTTTCATCAGTTTCATGTCATCAATACACTGCTTGGCAGCATCCTCAGATTCCTCCACCAGCCTTTTGCGCTCGATGCGGAGCATGGCATTCTTGTCCATAAGTTTCTTGACGATGACGCCTGTCCTCTCCAACAAGGCAGCGGTCTCCGCCGCCTGCTTCGCCCTTCCAGCGATCTTCGCCCTCAGCAGGTCGCACTCGTCCCGGAGCTTCGCATTGCCCTACCCTAGTTGTTGGATGACGCAGGTAGCCTCGTCCTGCAACCTCGCCCAGCCAGAGATCTGATCCATCTAGCTATGGACGACCGCATGCATGCGCCTGTAAGAGTCCTGGCCTGCCAGCGAGAAATTTTCCCAGGCCGTCACGGCGTGGTGGGACCTCCGTGCTGCTTCGGCGGTGCGACGGGACATCTCTGCTGCTTCCGCGGCATGGCCGGACCAGTCTGCTACATCGATGGCGTGGCGGTACCTCCGTGCTGCTTCGGCGGTGCGGCGGGACCTCTGTGCTGCTACTGCTGCGCGGCTGGACATGTCGGTTGCTTTTGCGGTGAGGCAGGGCATCTCTTATGCTTCCTCTTCCATGCTCGCCTCTCCCTGGTGGAAATCTCTTGACCCAGAACTCACGCTGGCCATGGCAGACTCAAGGGAACGATGCTAAATGACTTGATTGTTTTTTGTGGATGAGGAGTTGAGGAGGAATGCGTAGTCATCTTTGCATAGTAGTATTTATAACCAAGTAGTACTAATACGCTCCTAAGTGGGAAACCGTTTAGGTTGTGATCGGTGTGAACAGGTTTGCAATTAAATATAGCGTGGTAGTAATTTGGAATGTGATGAGACGCAAGCTCAAAATTTATTGACGGTTCTAGTTTTGAAGTGCGGCACTATTCCCGGATGGCGTAACGTGGGCACGTGTTCTAGGCCGTGGTGTAGAATATGCCATGGTACTTCTTTTTCTACTGCTGTGTACGTGCAATAACTGGCACCGTCGTATACATATTTTACGGTTATTGGGGTGTTCAACAGGAATAGCCTCGTGGCGAGCTATAGACTAGTCTTTTTTTCACACGCATTACATCGACACATATCATCTCTCTCCCTCTTTCCCACGCACACACCTATCTCTCGGGACTTCTCGCACGCACCATCTCTAGCTCCCTAGGTCAATGTCACCCACATACACTTGTACTCTGAGTGTACGTTATACAGGAAAAGAAGAGGTGCACGCACGCACTCGTCCTCTCTCACACACGCATCTGTAGCTAAGAATTGTAGTGTTATCAACCATCTGATTGGCTCTATCATAGGTTTCACACTGCTCCTTGTCCTTGAGATTGAGAAGTTTAAAACACGGAGGCTAAGCTGGAGGCGCGAGGTTTTGGTTAATGTGCCACTACTAGGAAAAGGGATACTAATGGCGCACTAGTTTTGCCTACTAATGGCGCATCACTGGTGCGCCATTAGTATCACGCCACTAGTATTTTTTTACTAATGGCGCACCACTGGTGCGCCATTAGTATAGGCCACGGTGCGCCATTAGTATAGGCCAGTGGTGCGCCATTAGTATAGGCCACGGTGCGCCATTAGTATTTTTGAATTTTGAAGGCGGGAAAATAGTAATGGCGCACCATCTAACCCCCACCGTGCGCCATTGCTATTTTTGAATTTTGAATTTGGATCTGGATCGTGATTTTTTTTCCCATTTTTTTCTCGTTTTTTTGCTCGTTTTTTGGCATGATATTATTTCAAATTGTTCCTGTTTTTGGATCTTGTACGTTCTTTTGCCATGTTCTTTTGCCGAAGAGGCGTTCGCCGGAGAGGAGGAGGAGGAGGTCGCCGGAGAGGCGCTCGCCTACATCGCCGGAGAGGAGGAGGAGTTTGCCTGAGAGGAGGAGGAGGAGGTCGCCGGAGAGGAGGAGGAGGAGGAGGTCGCCGGAGAGGAGGAGGGTAGTATGGTGGAGGAGAGAAGGGAAGATGGAGTGGAGGAGAGGAGGAGATGGAGTGGAGGAGAAGTGGAGTGGAGGAGAAAAATGAAGGAGGAGAGGACCACGCCCAGCCATATATATGGCATAGTAATGGCGCACCGCGGGCAGGTGCGCCATTACTAACTTTTTTTTTTTTATTTATTTTGAATTTTGAAGGCGGGAAGATACTAATGGCGCACCATGGGCAGGTGCGCCATTAGTAACTTTTTTTATTTTTTTGACTTTTTTGAATTTTGAAGGCGGGAAGATAGTAATGGCGCACCATGGGTAGGTGCGCCATTAGTAAGTTTGATTTTTTTTTTTTGAATTTTTTTGCCTCTCCAGATCTTAAAAGCCCCGTATCTTTTTTTCTGTTAGGTTTTTGAGGATTTTGAAAATGTTTAACAGGGTTCCCCATGTTAAATTCGGATGTAACTTTTCGAGTAGATGATTTTTCATATAAAAAACTTTTTCATCCGAGTTCGTACGCAAAAGTTATGCCCATTTTACAAATTCTCGAGAGATTTCGCAAATAAAGTCGAAATTCATATTTGTAAATTTTTACAACAACTAGACCACATATCACATGGGAAACTTATTTTCTTTTATTTTTTTGACATTTCCATCATTTTTGTTTATTTTTTAAAACTGAAAAGGCGGTCCACGGAGGGGGGGGGGGGTGCATTCGGTGGAAATGGTGGCCAAGTTACTAATGGCGCACCGTGGGGGTGGTGCGCCATTGCTAGTTCAACTAGCAATGGCGCACCACTCCCACGGTGCGCCATTAGTAGTTTTGAAAAATAAAACTTTTTTTTACTAATGGCGCACCGTGGGAGTGGTGCGCCATTACTAGTTCAACTAGTAATGGCGAACCACTCCCACGGTGCGCCATTAGTAGTTTTGATGAAATTTAAAAAAAATTACTAATGGCGCACCGTGGATGTGGTGCGCCATTAGTATTTGCACACTAATGGCGCACCAACGCATGGTGCGCCATTAGTATATAGTAATGGCGCACCACATGTCTGGTGCGCCATTAGTGTCAATTCCATCTATAGCCCTTTTCCTAGTAGTGTGCGGGCCGCACACAGCACCAACATGACACGAGCTTCGTCTGCCTGGTGCGCAGTTGGATGGGTTGTCCAAGTATAGACACAAACAGGCCCTCCTTGGTATCTGCGCCTCGACTTATGCGCAGAGAAATTATGATCGGAGGGAGTACTACTAGTAGTAGTACTACTTTGATGTGTCGCGTGAACTCGCACAAGTATGCAACACTTCCTGAACAAACAAGCATATAAGCTGTTATACTTCTTACCCGAAGGATCTATATATCCAACAGACACAAAATATCCATTAACTGTTGGAAATTACTTTAACTGTTGATCTGATGTCAAAGTAATTGCTGCATCGCCACCAAAACCCACCATCACTTAAGCTAAAGTAGACCGAGCTAACCCCTATATTAGCATATTACTAAGATAAACAGAAGGGAATGCAGAATCATTTAGGACGTGAGCTTGTCAATCTGAATATGGAGGGACACCAGCTTAGCCCCGGCCAGCAATTTGGGAGGAACTGTGAAGAAGGTCAGCTCCTGCATGGCGACGTCGCCGGGATCCTTGCTTCTTGTCACCTCCATTTACACCTTGACAGCGTCGGTCCTGCCTTTGGGATCCCCCGGCAGGCCGT
This sequence comes from Triticum urartu, assembly GCF_003073215.2. Classification (NCBI taxonomy): domain Eukaryota; kingdom Viridiplantae; phylum Streptophyta; class Magnoliopsida; order Poales; family Poaceae; genus Triticum; species Triticum urartu. The sequence goes on along the minus strand of NC_053024.1, from coordinate 511,412,371 downwards.
TCGCCCACAGCCTGGCCACGTAGTGCGGCAGTGGGGACAACCCCGCTCTGATGCAGACGACCGACACGGCGATAGGCGCGCCAATGTCGAGCACGCCGCCGACCAAGAAAAACGCACGGCCTTCCTCCTCCGCGAACAGCAAGAGCCGTGGCTCGGACAGTGGCACTTGCAGCTGGAGCACCTTGCCGTACTGGATCCTGTGCACGGGCATGGGATGCACGGTGCTGATGTGGTGGGAGAGTGCCAGTGGCGGGCCTTCGTAGCCGCAGACGGGCACGAGGCATTTGTAGGGCGCGAGCGGACACACGCTCTGGTGATCGGCGAGCTTGTGGTAAGTGACGTAGATCCCACAGCCTTCATGCATGCACTCCACCCTCACCGAGGAGAGGACGACGTCCACCGCCATGTTCCGCATGTCGAAGCCACTGCCGCGCTCACACTTCTAGCACTGCTGCTGGTTCCCGGGGCGCTCGACGCGGCAATCCGCGCAGGCCAGGTGCCCTCCCTTGCACTGCACAAATCAATCGAACATCACATCAATCAAGAAACCTGCACCTTGCTCGGTCATCCGAACGGACGAGGTGTATTTGAACCTCATACGCTGGAGGCTTCAAGGGGCGGAGGCACAAGGGGCAGTGGAGCAAGGTGAGGTCCATCGAGACCATAGAGAGCTCCATCGTCGGGTCCTGTTCTGTCTGCATGATCTCGCCCTCCTTGTGCACAACCATCTCTCGCTTTATTAGGGTCGGGGCATTACAAAGCTTTACCGTCACATATTCATACAACTTCAAGGTGCATTAAATCAACACATGCAAGTATCAAAAGGAGAGTCACGGCATGCATGCATTGTAATTAATGCATCGGTAAACAAAAATTATTGAAATATATCGAGTGCAGTGCTTTGATGTGTCGTGTCAACTCATACAAGACCGAGAAGTTTGATTACTACAACGCCCTCTCCCTTGCGGAATGAGCTTCGGTGCCTTAAACGCAGCTGCCTTTGGCTGCATGACAGGTGGGCCACCCACCTGTTGGGCCCACCTTTCATACACGCAAAGGTAGGAGCAGTAAGTCAATGAAGCTACGTCCCTCCCTCGCCCATGAGCGTGGTGGCTGGTAGGACTAGGAGAAGCTTTCGTTCGCTACACGCTCTCCCTCGCGCACGAGGTGGACATGCAGCAGTTCAATCGATGTTAGATGGCCAGAAGCATACTGTAGTACTCCTCCACTGCAGTAGTACTCCATCATTGTTCGACTTCCCAAAGAGGCAAAGAGACAAGCGCAGCCTGGATGCTCGTGGTGGCAGTTTCATGTGTACAGTAGTCTAGGATAGCGTGTACAGTGCCTGTAAGCTTAAAATCGTTAGGGTCGGCTCCATGCTTTTTTTATTAAAATAATCTTCTGGCCCTACCTGTCATCTTGGTGATTGTAGTTTGCACGCTCATCTAGTAAAGATAGGAATATATATTTTAATTTGTGGTGGGGTAAATGTTAGAGGTTGCAGCAAATGGAGTATTGTACACTGCGGGTCTTTCAACGAAGTTTAGAGGCAACCATGTGGGCCAGTGCTATGATGTGTCGCGTCAACTCGTACAATGAGGAGAAGCTTGATTTTACTACCACACGCCTTCTCCCTCGCCCAGGCGCGTGGTGGCTCGTAGACGAGGACAGGCTTTTGCTTAGGCTGGTCATAATGGAATACTAGTATCATGCATATGATACTAGTGTATGATACTACACATCCGTAGTGCATAGTATCATATGTTAGTATCACCGATGACTTCATTTATTAGCATGCATGACACATAGTAGCACAATATTTAATATGATACGGTATCATGATATGATACTCAACCCTCTCTTTCTTCATTTACTTCTATGCCACCTCATCAAATTTGCCTAGTTGAAATCTCTACAAAGACAAATATTTAGGAATAGGGGGAGTACTACCTATGATAGTACTCCCATTACAACTATCCTTATAGAGTACTACAACAAGCTATCCCTCCCGCGCACGGTTTACGGACATGCAGCAGTGGATTCAATGTTGTAGAAGTAGTAGTAACATCATTGTTCGTCTTCTCGAAGAGGCAAAGAGCCAAGCGCAACCCGAACGTGGCAGTTGCGAACCTTGGAGCACACATATAGCCAGGCTCTTGCATGAGACAAAATTGCTATGTGAGCCCACTATTGTAGTACTTGCTAGTATAGCCCTGTAAACCAAAAATGAGTATTTGCCTTTCTAGAGATTCCAACAAGTGACTAGACTACACCGAGACGGAGTACATATGGAGCAAAATGAGTGAATCTACACCGTAAAAATAAATACGTAGTTCTCTCGTTTTCCTCTCCGCATTGGTCTCCATGTACAATATTGAGTATACTAGTACTATCATCTTGAAATTTACGAAGTCACCATAGGCACCTCGTCGTCGACGGGAACGTCTCCTGACACGCGATAGATGCGAGTGGCAGTCGCCTCCATAGGTGCTTGAATGCCATTGCCAATGAGGGAGAGGGTAGCGGTTCCCGAGACATTGAACGGTAAATGATGCATCCTCAATTACATGCAGAGGGAAATAATTGGAGAAGCAGAATAGAGCCAACACGATGTGAATGCAACAGAGTTTGGATTCTCATATAAAGGCGCCCCACCACTCCAATCCATCTACTCCTAGTCCCTGCGCAACACTGCTCACTCCAATCCAAGACCAAGTGACCAGAAACCACAAGCACCTATGGAGGCGATGGACGCGAGCGGCAGTCGGTTGTGCCAAATCATCCAAGGTGCCGGCCTGCGGCCCCGCACCATGCAGCGTTTCCAGACGGTGCTGGCGACCGCCGGCATTGTAGCCCTCACCGACGCCGGCTTCGCCTCTCGCATGGATGACATGATGGTCAACTCCATCCGCAAGTTCACCGCCGTCAAGAAGCGCGCGGACGACCTTGTCATACTGCTCTAGCCCGCGCGCCCAGGCTCCTCATTGTCTGCCACCCTCATCGGCCTCCATGGTGACGAACTCTTTCAAGCCCTGGTGGACCTACATGTGCGAGAGGTCACGACGAAGGATGCGCACCTCGAGGTTGTGCTCGCCGTGCAGTGCCTTGCCATGTAAGAAACTGTCGACCTGCACATCCACGTCTATGAGGAAATCGTATACATAGGCCACTACAAGGCGAGCGAGGACAGAAAGACGTTGGCCTTCTTCCAGCGGCTGGAATCTTTGGACGCCATTGTTCAGAAGCACGTCGACCTGGCCACAAAAGCCACTGCTACTTAGTCGCCGTTCGGTGGGCCGGCGCCCTAAGTTGAGGAGGTGGACATCGTCAATGGATGCATCTCTTCTTCTTGCCTCCTGTAACCAGCACTGCATCGCCTCGTGGCCTTAATGTTTTATTAGTATAGTACTCCCTCCGTTCCCAAATATAAGTATTTCTAGAGATTCCAGCAAGTGACTACATACGAAGCAAAATGAGTGAATCTACACTCTAAAATATGTTTACATACATCCGTATGTTGTATTCCATTTGAAATATCCAAAAAGGCTTATATTTAGGAACGGCTGGTGTATATGGCATTTTTATTCCAGTCATAACGTTTTCACTGTGAGGTGGGGACGCGGTTGAGCAAACCGACCATCGGCAAATCCCCACCCCGCCCACCGGGCGTTGGCTGAGTTTAGAATTAGAAGAGAGAAACGAGGGAGAAGAGCTAGCTATAGCACGGACGCTGTTGTCAGATGGGACTCGTGTTGATAGAATAGGAGTACTAAGCACTCGTACCACTTTTTTGAGAGAAAAAGTAGTCGTATGTCTAGTCCTACCACTAGTTGGGTGCGTGCGACCTATACCTGCCATCACTTTAGGTCTCCTATTCGAACCGCACCTACACTTCACCGTACATATTTTCACGCATTTATCCTCCTATAGCTATTTGTACTCCTAGGCTATTTCCACGTGCTCCCTTTCACCGACATGTGGGACATAGAGCATCTGGGTCGTAGTGCATGCACGACTCAGAGGATATGCCGGGGTACTTTACATTTCAAACCTCACGAATTACATGCCAACCCCCCGCAGAAGAATAAATAAATAAATGAATTACTACATGAAGCCGGATTATTTTTGTAGAATTCGGAGCACGTTCATTAAATTTTGGACATAACGCGTTTATAAAAAACTACCAGACCTAAACCAATCTAAGGGCCTCTTTGATTCGCAGGATACTAAAAACACGGGAATGCGGAAAGTATGATGGTGATGAACCGAGACGAGGAGAACTCTAACCCAGTTAGAGGTTAGAGTTAGATTCTAACCCTGAACTAACTCTAAACCAAAGAGGCGTATGGATGGCAGGGTTAGATTGACAATAAATTTTCTTTCTCAATCATTTGACTACTTTGGATCCTATTTCCTGTCGGATTTGGTGTGGCCACCTCTTGTGTGGCCTCTATTGGAAATATGCCCTAGAGGCAATAATAAAATGGTTATTATTATATTTCCTTGTTCATGATAATTGTCTATTGTTCATGCTATAATTGTGTTATCCGGAAATCGTAATACATGTGTGAATACATAGACCACAACACGTCCCTAGTGAGCCTCTAGTTGACTAGCTCATTGATCAAAAGATAGTCATGGTTTCCTGACTATGGACATTTGATGTCATTGATAACGGGATCACATCATTAGGAGAATGATGTGATGGACAAGACCCAATCCTAAGCATAGCTCAAAGATCGTGTAGTTCTTTTGCTAGAGCTTTTCCGAATGTCAAGTATCATTTCCTTAGACCATGAGATTGTGCAACTCCCGAATACCGTAGGAGTGCTTTGGGTGTGCCAAACGTCACAACGTAACTGGGTGATTATAAAGGTGCACTACGGGTATCTGAAAGTGTCTGTTGGGTTGGCACGAATCGAGACTGGGATTTGTCACTCCGTATGACGGAGAGGTATCTCTGGGCCCACTCGGTAATGCATCATCATAATGAGCTCAATGTGACCAAGTGGTTGGTCACGGCATCATGCATTATGGTACGAGTAAAGTGACTTGCCGGTAACGAGATTGAACGAGGTATTGGGATACCGACGATCGAGTCTCGGGCAAGTAACGTACCGATTGACAAAGGGAATTGTATACGAGATTGATTGAATCCTCGACATCGTGGTTCTTCCGATGAGATCATCGAGGAGCATGTTGGAGCCAACATGGGTATCCAGATCCCGTTGTTGGTTATTGACCGGAGAGTAGTCTCGGTCATGTCTGCGTGTCTCCCGAACCCGTAGGGTATACACACTTAAGGTTCGGTGATGCTAGGGTTGTTGAGATATTGGTATACGGTAACCCAAAAGTTGTTCGGAGTCCTGGATGAGATCCCGGACGTCACGAGGAGTTCCGGAATGGTCCGGAGGTGAAGATTTATATATAGGAAGTCAAGTTTCGGCCATCGGGAAAGTTTCGGGGGTAATCGGTATTGTACCGGGACCACCGGAAGGGTCCCGGGGGTCCACCGGGTGGGGCCACCTATCCCGGAGGGCCCCATGGGCTGAAGTGGGAGGGGAACCAGCCCCTAGTGGGCTGGTGCGCCCCCCTTGGGCCTCCCCCTGCGCCTAGGGTTGGAAACCCTAGGGGTGGGGGCGCCCCACTTGGCTTGGGGGGCAAGCCACCCCCTTGGAGATTCCATCTCCTAGGGCCGGCGCCCCCCTTAGGGGTCCTATATATAGTGGGGGGAGGGCAGCCGCACCCTATCCCCTGGCGCCTCCCTCTCCCTCCCGTGACACCTCTCCCTCTCGCTAAGCTTGGCGAAGCCCTGCCGAGATCGCCGTTGCTTCCACCACCACGCCGTCGTGCTGCTGGATCTCCATCAACCTCTCCTTCCCCCTTGCTGGATCAAGTTGGAGGAGATGTCTTCCCAACCATACGTGTGTTGAATGCGAAGGTGTCATCCGTTTGGCGCTAGGTCATCGGTGATTTGGATCACGACGAGTACGACTCCATCAACCCCGTTCTCTTGAACGCTTCCGCTCGCGATCTACAAGGGTATGTAGATGCAATCCCCTCTACCTCGTTGATAGATGACTCTAGAGATTGATCTTGGTGATGCGTAGAAAATTTTAAAATTCTGCTACGTTCCCCAACAGTGGCATCATGAGCTAGGTCTATGCGTAGTTTCTATGCACGAGTAGAACACAAAGCAGTTGTGGGCGTCGATGTTGTCAATTTACTTGCTGTTACTAGTCTTATCTTGATTCGGTGGCATCGTGGGATGAAGCGGCCCAGACCAACCTTACACGTACGCTTACGTGAGACTGGTTCCACCGACTGACATGCACTAGTTGCATAAGGTGGCTAGCGGGTGTTTGTCTCTCCCACTTTAGTCGGATCGGATTCAATGAAAAGGGTCCTTATGAAGGTTAAATAGAAATTGGCACATCACGTTGTGGTTTTGGCGTAGGTAAGAAACGTTCTTGCTAGAAACCTATAGCAGCCACGTAAAAACTTGCAACAACAATTAAAGGACGTCTAACTTGTTTTTGCAGCATGTGTCGTGTGATGTGATATGGCCTAAAGGATGTGATGAATGATATATGTGATGTATGAGATTGATCATGTTCTTGAAATAGGAATCACGACTTGCATGTCGATGAGTATGACAACCGGCAGGAGCCATAGGAGTTGTCTTAATTTATTTATGACCTGCGTGTCAAAATAAACGTCATGTAATTACTTTACTTTATTGCTAAAGTGTTAGCCATAGTAGTAGAAGTAATAGATGACGAGACAACTTCAAGAAGACACGATGATGGAGATCATGGTGTCATGCCGGTGACAACGATGATCATGGAGCCCCGAAGATGGAGATCAAAAGGAGAAAATGATATTGGCCATATCATGTCACTATTTGATTGCATGTGATGTTTATCATGTTTTACATCTTACTTGCTTAGAACGACGGTAGCTTAAATAAGATGATCCCTCGTAATAATTTCAAGAAAGTGTCCCCCTAACTGTGCACCGTCGCGAAGGTTCGTTGTTTCGAAGCACCACGTGATGATCGGGTGTGATAGATTCTAACGTTCGAATACAACGGGTGTAAGCCAAATTTACACACGCAATACACTTAGGTTGACTTGACGAGCCTAGCATGTACAGACATGGCCTCGGAACACGGAAGACCGAAAGGTCGAGCATGAGTCGTATAGAAGATACGATCAACATGAAGATGTTCACCGATGTTGACTAGTCCGTCTCACGTGATGATCGGACACGGCCTAGTTGACTCGGATCATGTTTCACTTAGATGACCAGAGGGATGTCTATCTGAGTGGGAGTTCATTGAATAATTTGATTAGATGAACTTAATTATCATGAACTTAGTCTAAAATCTTTACAATATGTCTTGTAGATCAAATGGCCCATGTTGTCCTCAACTTCAACGCGTTCCTAGAGAAAACCAAGCTGAAAGACTGGGTCCGGAACCTGAGGATCATCCTCATAGCTGCCAAGAAAGATTATGTCCTAGAAGCACCACTAGGTGACGCACCCATCCCAGAGAACCAAGACGTTATGAACGCTTGGCAGTCACGTGCTGATGATTACTCCCTCTTTCAGTGCGGCATGCTTTACAGCTTAGAACCGGGGCTCCAAAAGCGTTTTGAGCAACACGGAGCATATGAGATGTTCAAAGAGCTGAAAATGGTTTTCCAAGCTCATGCCCGGGTCAAGAGATATGAAGTCTACGACAAGTTCTTCAGTTGTAAGATGGAGGAAAATAGTTCTGTCAGTGAGCACATACTCAAAATGTCTGGGTTGTATAACTGCTTGACTCAGCTGGGAGTTAATCTCCCGGATGACGCGGTCATTGACAGAATCCTTCAGTCGCTTCAACCGAGCTACAAGAGCTTTGTGATAAACTTCAATATGCAGGGGATGGAAAAGACCATTCCTGAGGTATATTCAATGCTGAAATCAGCGGAGGTGGAAATCAAAAAGGAACATCAAGTGTTGATGGTGAATAAAACCACTAAGTTCAAGAAAGGCAAGGGTAAAAAGAACTTCAAGAAGGACGGCAAGGGAGTTGCCGCGCCCGGTAAGCAAGCTGCCGGGAAGAAGTCAAAGAATGGACCCAAGCCTGAGACTGAGTGTTTTTATTGCAAGGGAAGTGGTCACTGGAAGCGGAACTGCCCCAAATACTTAGCGGACAAGAAGACCGACAACACTAAAGGTATATGTGATATACATGTAATTGATGTGTACCTTACCAGTACTCGTAGTAGCTCCTGGGTATTTGATACCGGTGCGGTTGCTCACATTTGTAACTCAAAGCAGGAGCTGCGGAATAAGCGGAGACTGGCGAAGGACGAGGTGACGATGCGCGTCGGGAATGGTTCCAAGGTCGATGTGATCGCCGTCGGCACGCTGCCTCTACATTTACCTATGGGATTAGTTTTAAACCTCAATAATTGTTATTTAGTGCCAGCTTTGAGCATGAACATTGTATCAGGATCTCGTTTAATTCAAGATGGCTACTCATTTAAATCCGAGAATAATGGTTGTTCTATTTATATGAGAGATATGTTTTATGGTCATGCCCCGCTGGTGAATGGTTTATTCTTAATGAATCTCGAGCGTAATGTTACCCATATTCATAGTGTGAATACCAAAAGATGTAAGGTTGATAATGATAGTCCCACATACTTGTGGCACTGCCGCCTTGGTCACATAGGTGTCAAACGCATGAAGAAGCTCCATGCAGATGGACTTTTGGAGTCTCTTGATTACGAATCATTTGACACGTGCGAACCATGCCTCATGGGTAAAATGATCAAGACTCCATTCTCAGGAACAATGGAGCGAGCAACCAACTTATTGGAAATCATACATACTGATGTGTGCGGTCCAATGAGCGTTGAGGCTCGCGGTGGCTATCGTTATGTTCTCACCCTCACTGATGACTTGAGTAGATATGGGTATGTCTACTTAATGAAACACAAGTCTGAGACCTTTGAAAAGTTCAAGGAATTTCAGAGTGAGGTTGAGAATCAACGTGACAGAAAAATCAAGTTCTTGCGATCAGATCGTGGGGGAGAATACTTGAGTCACGAATTTGGCACACACTTAAGGAAATGTCGAATAGTTTCACAACTCACGCCGCCTGGAACACCTCAGCGTAATGGTGTGTCCGAACGTCGCAATCGCACTCTATTGGATATGGTGCGATCTATGATGTCTCTTACCGATCTACCGCTGTCATTTTGGGGCTATGCTTTAGAGACTGCCGCATTCACTTTAAATAGGGCTTTGTCGAAATCCGTTGAGACGACACCGTATGAATTACGGTTTGGGAAGACACCTAAGCTGTCGTTTCTAAAAGTTTGGGGATGTGATGCTTATGTCAAGAAACTTCAACATGAAAAGCTCGAACCCAAATCGGAAAAATGCGTCTTCATAGGATACCCTAAAGAAACTATTGGGTATACCTTCTACCTCAGATCCAAAGGCAAGATATTTGTTGCCAAGAATGGATCCTTTCTAGAGAAAGAGTTTCTCTCAAAAGAAGTAAGTGGGAGGAAAGTAGAACTTGATGAAGTATTACCTCTTGAACCGGTTAGTGGCGCAGCTCAAGAAAATGTTCCTGAGGTGCCTGCACCGACTAGAGAGGAAGTTGATGATGATGATCATGAAACTTCAGATCAAGTTGCTACTGAACTTCGTAGGTCCACAAGGACACGTTCCGCACCAGAGTGGTACGGCAAGCCTGTCTTGGAAATCATGTTGTTAGACAACGGTGAACCTTCGAACTATGAAGAAGCGATGGCGAGCCCGAATTCCGACAAATGGCTGGAAGCCATGAAATCCTAGATAGGATCCATGTATGAAAATGAAGTATGGACTTTGACTGACTTGCCCGATGATCGGCGGGACATAGAAAATAAATGGATCTTTAAGAAGAAGACATACGCGGATGGTAATGTAACCATCTATAAAGCTCGGCTTGTCGCTAAGGGTTATCGACAAGTTCAAGGGGTTGACTACGATGAGACTTTCTCACCTATAGCGAAGCTGAAGTCCGTCCGAATCATGTTAGCAATTGCCGCATTCTATGATTATGAGATATGGCAAATGGACGTCAAAACGGCATTCCTTAATGGTTTCCTTAAGGAAGAATTGTATATGATGCAGCCGGAAGGTTTTGTCGATCCTAAGAATGCTGACAAGGTGTGCAAGCTCCAACGCTCGATCTATGGGCTGGTGCAAGCATCTCGGAGTTGGAACATTCGTTTTGATGAGATGATCAAAGGGTTTGGGTTTACGCAGACTTATGGAGAAGCCTGCATTTACAAGAAAGTGAGTGGGAGCTCTGTAGCATTTCTCATATTGTATGTGGATGACATATTGTTGATGGGAAATGATATAGAATTCTTGGAAAGCATAAAGGCCTACTTGAACAAGTGTTTTTCAATGAAGGATCTTGGAGAAGCTGCTTACATATTAGGCATCAAGATCTATAGAGATAGATCGAGACGCCTCATTGGTCTTTCACAGAGTACGTACCTTGACAAGATATTGAAGAAGTTCAATATGGATCAGTCAAAGAAGGGGTTCTTGCCTGTATTGCAAGGTACGAGATTGAGCACGGCTCAATGTCCGACCATGACAGAAGATAGAGAAAAGATGAGTGTCATCCCCTATGCCTCGGCCATAGGGTCTATCATGTATGCTATGCTGTGTACCAGACCTGATATAAACCTTGCCGTAAGTTTGGTAGGAAGGTACCAAAGTAATCCCGGCATGGAACACTGTACAGCGGTCAAGAATATCCTGAAGTACCTGAAGAGGACTAAGGATATGTTTCTCGTTTATGGAGGTTACGAAGAGCTCGTCGTAAAGGGTTACGTCGATGCTAGCTTCGACACAGATCTGGATGACTCTAAGTCACAAACCGGATACGTGTATATTTTGAATGGTGGGGCAGTAAGCTGGTGCAGTTGCAAGCTAAGCGTTGGGGCGGGATCTACATGTGAAGTAGAGTACATGGCAGCCTCGGAGGCAGCACAAGAAGCAATCTGGGTGAAGGAGTTCATTACCGACCTAGGAGTCATTCCCAATGCGTCGAGCCCGATGATTCTCTTCTGTGACATCACTGGAGCTATTGCCCTTGCCAAGGAGCCCAGGTTTCACAGGAAGACCAGGCATATCAAGCGTCGCTTCAACTCCATTCATGAAAGTGTTCAAAATGGAGACATAGATATTTGTAAAGTACATACGGACCTGAATGTGGCAGATCCGCTGACTAAACCTCTCCCTAGAGCAAAACATGATCAACACCAGAACTCTATGGGTGTTCGATTCATCACAATGTAACTAGATTATTGACTCTAGTGCAAGTGGGAGACTATCGTAAATATGCCCTAGAGGTAATAATAAAATGGTTATTATTATATTTCCTTGTTCATGATAATTGTCTATTGTTCATGCTATAATTGTGTTACCCGGAAATCGTAATACATGTGTGAATACATAGACCACAACACGTCCCAAGTGAGCCTCTAGTTGACTAGCTCGTTGATCAAAAGATAGTCATGGTTTCCTGACTATGGACATTAGATGTCATTGATAACGGGATCACATCATTAGGAGAATGATGTGATGGACAAGACCCAATCCTAAGCATAGCTCAAAGATCGTGTAGTTCGTTTGCTAGAGCTTTTCCGAATGTCAAGTATCATTTCCTTAGACCATGAGATTGTGCAACTCCTAGATACCGTAGGAGTGCTTTGGGTGTGCCAAACGTCACAACGTAACTGGGTGACTATAAAGGTGCACTACGGGTATCTCTGAAAGTGTCTGTTGGGTTGGCACGAATCGAGACTGGGATTTGTCATCCGTATGACAGAGAGGTATCTCTGGGCCCACTCGGTAATGCATCATCATAATGAGCTCAATGTGACCAAGTGGTTGGTCACGGGATCATGCATTACGGTACGAGTAAAGTGACTTGCCGGTAACGAGATTGAACGAGGTATTGGGATACCGACGATCGAGTCTCGGGCAAGTAACGTACCGATTGACAAAGGGAATTGTATACGGGATTGATTGAATCCTCGACATCGTGGTTCATCCGATGAGATCATCGAGGAGCATTTGGGAGCCAACATGGGTATCCAGATCCCGCTGTTGGTTATTGACCGGAGAGTAGTCTCGGTCATGTATGTGTGTCTCCCGAACCCGTAGGGTCTACACACTTAAGGTTCGGTGACGCTAGGGTTGTTGAGATATTAGTATACGGTAACCTGAAAGTTGTTCGGAGTCCCAGATGAGATCCCGGACGTCACGAGGAGTTCCGGAATGGTCCGGAGATGAAGATTTATATATAGGAAGTCAAGTTTCGGGGGTAATCGGTATTGTACCGGGACCACCGAAAGGGTCCCGGGGGTCCACCAGGTGGGGCCACCTATCCCGAAGGGCCCCATGGGCTGAAGTGGGAGGGGAACCAGCCCCTAGTGGGCTGGTGCGCCCCCCTTGGGCCTCCCCCTGCGCCTAGGGTTGGAAACCCTAGGGGTGGGGGGCGCCCCACTTGGCTTGGGGGGCAAGCCACCCCCTTGGCCACCGCCCCCCCTTGGAGATTCCATCTCCTAGGGCCGGCGCCCCCCCTTAGGGGTCCTATATATAGTGGGGGGAGGGAGGGCAGCCGCACCCTAGCCCCTGGCGCCTCCCTCTCCTTCCCGTGACACCTCTCCCTCTCGCTAAGCTTGGCGAAGCCCTGCTGAGATCACCGTTGCTTCCACCACCACGCCGTCATGCTGCTGGATCTCCATCATCCTCTCCTTCCCCCTTGTCGTATCAAGTTGGAGGAGACGTCTTCCCAACCGTACGTGTGTTGAACGCGGAGGTGCCGTCCGTTCGGCACTAGGTCATCAGTGATTTGGATCACGACGAGTACGACTCCATCAACCCCGTTCCCTTGAACGCTTCCGCTCGTGATCTACAAGGGTATGTAGATGCACTCCCCTCTCCCTCGTTGCTAGATGACTCCATAGATTGATCTTGGTTATGCGTAGAAAATTTTAAAATTCTGCTACGTTCCCCAACAGCCTCCTCCCGCTCACAATTGACATAAACGAACCATCTTTACCAATCAAGCATGCGAAACATGATAAATTTTACTTTGTCCATACAAATGAGATATACCACTTAAACATACAAGTCCTCAATCAAGCTTCACAAAAAACAATACACTCCATGAAACAAAGCATGAGCTAACTCATCACAGAAGTCATTCACAATAGGGATGGAGCCTAGAGCCCCTCACGCACCCAGTGAGGAGCTCGTCATCGTCTCTGGAGGAAGGCTCTGTAGAGCCCAAGCCCCGGGAACCCCTCCGACGCTGTTGCTTGCGAGTTGAGGTCGACACCGGCATGGGTAGCAGGGCCCCTTGCCGACGATTGCGAACCGAATCTTTGGGCCTCTAGAAATAATGCAAGCCTGGAACTGAAATACCTAGAAAGGTGAACTGAATCTTTGAGCCTCTAGACGTAATGCAGCTTGAAACTGAAATACCTAAAAAGGTGACCTGAATCTTTGGGCCTCTAGAAATAATGCAAGCCTGGAACTGAAATGCCTAGAAAGGTGAACTGATTCTTTGGGCCTCTAGAAATAATGCAAGCCTGAACCTGAAATACCTAGAAAGGTGAACTGAATCTTTGGGCCTCTAGAAAGATTTATTACCTCCTTAAGCAGCATCAAACAATTCCATGTGTGCACCACAAATCTATACCAAGTTTAATCAGGATCTACATTTCTAAATCAGAATTAGCGCTAGAGTAAGCAAGATCAATGATATGGATGTGAGACAGAGAAGGAACGAACAAACTCACCCCTCTCGCAACCTCCCTGGTAGATGCGCCGCCGCCACGCACGACAGAGGGAGAAAAATGAACGATGAAGGGGGAGCGGGGCGAGCTTCGAAAGCCAGAGGGAGAGGGTGGCCGAAGGAGGGTGGCGGAGGCCGGAGGGGGAGGGTGGCCGGAGGAGAGAGAGGGCGAGCGGCGGAGCGGCGCTTGGGCGGGCGGCCTGATGAGGAACAGAGAGGAGTCGTGCGAGGGGGGCAGAGGGAGCGATCTAGTGCGGGCAGGGGAGATTTTTTAGTTATCTTTTAGTGGGCCCGAGGAGAACTAACCCAATTAAAACCTCTCCACTGGCTAGTCTTTTTAGCTGGGTTAGAGCAAACTAGCTCAAACTAACCCCTCCTGTTTGGATAATTTGAGGCTATTTCAACCCAAACTAGCTCTAACTCAGGGATACAAACAAAGAGGAGCAGTACTGTACATGCTACAGTCTGGACCATAGCACATTGTTTTTATGGCCATATCAGCACATTGTTTTCTACTGCTGGTTCACTGGCTGCCGTGGTTCGCACTCCTCCGACGTGAGTAGTAGTACTACTAGTATATACCACATGATTCTTTACTCCTTCTTACTACTACGTACTTCGCCGACATGTGCGAGAGCCGGCATCTGGGTCGACGTGTCATGCACGAGATTAGAGTGCGGAACGGAAGGGGGGCATCACCCCGGTCGTACCGCCAGTAATTCATGACTATAGTGAGTAGTCATATCACAAGTCTTTCCAGCAGTAACGCGCCGTCAAATCGCACAACCCAACCTTTCCGGTAGTAAGTAACTTGAATCCGCTACTCCCTCACCCTCCTCGCCTCTGTCAAACCGCCTACGCGAAAACTGCCGCGCGTACTGCCCGGGAAAAGCCCCGCCCTCAACTTTTAGCTACACGAAAATAGTTCGAGCTTGTTCGTTATATATAAATACTAGTACTATATTTTTATTCACCCATGCGTTGTTCAATGAATGGAGGGCTGGGGAGCACAAGTGAACAATACTACTACTAGTAGTAGTAAGTAGGAGTCGTACAGTTAGTCACCTTAAATAGAAAGTTTCTTTTCTTTAATGCCATGTACACAAATTGAAACGCTTGTTGTGGAGAGAAAAAGATAATCACTCCACTATATATGTATGCAGGGGCCTGAGAGCTTGGTTTACTAGGGTTTCTCTCTTCATTCTCTCATCCTCTCAGATCTAAACAAGAAAGCGGTAGCGACATTTTCTCTCTGCTCACCACTGGTCACAGATCCTCTGCCCGTGTCGTTCTCTCCGACACAACGCCGGCTCGGGAGGTCCTCCGGCCCTTCTTCCTCCCTGTCGTATTGTGCGCAGATCCGACCTGCCGCCGCTGACACCCCGACAACCCTCAGTTATAAGTTCTTCGAAAGCGGCCTTGCTCTACTACCCCAGCTCCCCACGTGTCTGCATGTGCATATTTTTCTACTCCCATTAGCTCTTCCGAATCCACCTAATTTTTTAGTATTATTAGAGGTAAAGCTACTTCATGCATTCGAATCTAGGACTTGGTTCAAACAACGAAGAAAGGGGGAAAGTTGTAGCATGAATCTAGGACTTGATTCAAAGAGGAAATAATATGGTGAAAGTAGTAGAGATCGGATACCCAACCTGGATAAGGAACAGATCAATTATTGGTTGAAAAAAGGATAGAAAGTGGCGGCTGGTGGACAAGTCAACAGAGTATGTCCAGGATTAGATTTGTTGCCCTCACATAGTAAAAGGTCTCCGGGATTAGAATTGCTACCCTCACATAGTAAAAGGTCTTCAGGATTAGATTTGCTGCCCTCACATAGTAAAAGGTCTCCAGGATTAGATTTGCTACCCTCACATAGTAAAAGGTCTCCAGGATTAGATTTGCTGCCCTCACATAGTAAAAGGTCTCCAGGATTAGATTTGCTGCCCTCACAAAGCATGAACAAACTCGGCATCACCACTTTATGCCTCCCTATAGGTACATTGTGCTAATGCGTCCACTGTCGTATGTCCTTATACCAACCTCTTGCTGTTGTTAATGTAAGGGCGCATGTAAAATGAAGCGATCACACTGTTACCTTAAGGACATGTCTAACCAGTGTTATTGTTAATCTAATTCCTCTAGTGATATGATGCAATTAAACTGTGTAACAAATGGTACTCCTGCTGTTTTCCCCAGTATGATAAGTAAGTTGCTCCTTTACGCTGCTGAGTGTCCTGGTGTCCCCACAGTCCCATGCCCTTAAACCAACTCTTTAGTTGATGTTGATTTACTGTATCTAGTAAACAATCAATGCCACCATTAAAGTAATCCCATATTTGACGAATGTCATTGTTGATCATAATGCTTCCGGTAACATGAAGCATTGCTGACGTTTTAAAATTTCTACTGTCCTTGCATGATTTCCATGAACATCATGAAGACGCTTCTTTTCATTTCATGTATGTTTCATATATTCTTATTGACCAGCAACTGTTTACTTTGTATCTTTTTGTGCAGATAGGGATATCCATTTCACCTTGTTGCTATTGTGACCTTTTGGTGAACTGCACAAAACACTTTTTTGGAATGAGTGTCTTGTGCAGTTCAACTAAAATGTCACGTGGGCAACATCTCTCAATTTTGGTGAAACTGCACAAAATGGTGATTGGAGTTTCCAAAATCTCCGTCAAATTCTGCTGGTAATCTCGTGCAACATTTTATTAGCCTTTGCAAGATGAGCCATCACTGTCACCACGATGGCACTTTATTTTAGTGGAACTGCACAAAAGGATAAGCAAATTATAGTTGCACCTTACATGAGCCGGACAACCAACCTTAATGTTCCTCAATTTTAGTGCAACTACTAAAGAAGAACCTGCCAGCTCAGGAGAGCAAGTACTTCTTGCTAGCTGAATGGTCCAATCTTTGCTTCATTTCAGGTGAACTGCAGAAAAAGGCGCATGAATTGAATCATGGAACTCTAGGCAGGCCTCATCCGAGTGGAGCTGGAGGTTGAGTTCAAGGAGTGCCATTATTATAGTAATCATGCTCTTCTTATTTGTGTTGTGCAAACAGGAATACTCAACTACAGATGTTGTGACGGTCAAGAGCATTCGCCAAGTTCTTCGATTGTATGACACGTCTAGCCAAGATGGATTTAATCCCGATATTCACTTTATCAAAAGGCTCTAATGGGTTGGTTCTGAATCTTGCAAGCTGGGAATCAATGAGATGTGTAGGCATCTTTGTTGTACTTATTATTTGAATCTTATTTGTTGGTTCTGAATCTTGCAAGCTGGGAATCAATGACATGTGTAGGCATCTTTGTTGAACTTATTATTTGGATCTTATTTGTTGGTTCTAAATCTTGCAAACTGGGAAACACGGCATGATGATGCGAGGACAACAACCATAACAAACAGTTCAAATTGGTAGTATTATCTATGTGAAAGCGCGACAAATGTGCTGATTGTGTGCATCTTGAGAATAATAATTCTAATTGTTGTGCATGTTGATCCTGTGGCACTGATAGAATGAGCCAATGCATTTCTTGTTTTAAGTATAATTTTTTATTAAAGCTAATTAAATTTAAGTAAAATGACCACTAACTCTTGTTATTACAGTACCAATACAGACCCGCTCGTGAACCGGCGTGTGGCCGGAGTAGGTTTCTTAATGGAGGCGTTTGAATGCGCCGAGGGTGCATCTTCTGCCGGGCGTGCAGCGGGCGAGGGAGGGGTAGTAACTGTTGTCGCATGTACATACTCAGATTACTGTTGAATCCAGTTCCCCAAGAGCTGAAAAACGAATTGCCGCTGCCGCCTACCCACTCATTCACCTGAAGAGACTCCAATGGCGATCCAAGGGGTGAGCCTGCTAGATATGGACTTCAGCAAGGAGTTCCCCTTTGAGTTCGCCGTTCAGTTCTATGGCTGCACCAAGTTGAATGTGATGTACACCAACGATCCGAACTTGGTGAAGCTCTGCTTCGCCGAGTTCAAGCAGTACCTACAGGACGAGAAAGCACAAGGTCGCAGGACTAGACCTTATGCCCATCCATTCGTCTCCTGACAGGGACCAGCGGATCGCCATCGCCCAGGTATGTGTGCGGGACGAGGTTCTCGTCTACCACTGTTGTAGGGCCATCAGAGATTCTGGAGCATTCGCCCGTTTCATCGGCAGCGCCGACTGCACCTTCGCTACGGTGGAGAGAAGGAAGAACGCGACGATTCGGCCATCTGGTGCAACAAGCTTGTCGAAGCAATGCAAGATCATCAGCAATGGGCAGGAGAAGGACTCCTTGGTTGACCTCGCCGAGACCATCATCGACCCTTGATACGCCAACATGAAAGAAGACAACGATACCAAAGGACCTGAACACGTGGGCGGTACCTCTGAATCTAGCCTACATAACCTACGCGGCCAAGGACGCATACGCATGCTACGCCATGTACAAGCGGATCTTGGACATGAGGGCGTGTCTGCTTCCCGTAACCGGCGAGTACACGGACTGTGGCAGCGTCATGATCAAGCGTGCCAGGAAGGTCTAGATGTTGTACTTTATCTGTTTATAAGCACCTTAATCATCTCAGTGTTTCATGCATTAGCCTATGTGTCATAATTATCTGTTTTGTCCGAAATATTTCTTTTAAGAACCCATTAACCTGTTTGCTTTTTAGTGGCTATTTGCTTATGTATGTAACTAGTTCACTCGTCTGTTTCAAAAAAAACTAGTTCACTCGGCTGTCGTGCTTTGAATCTCCTTCCTCCTAACATACCCCCCTTCTCAGGTGGACCCAGCAGGTCTCGTACACAAACATATGGGACCAACCACCCATCCTTTGTATTTCTTTATTTTGTTCAATCTTTCATCCTCTTCCTATACAACAGCTGGTCATCATAGTCTACGGTGTTGGCCAGGCCATCCCTCTATTCCCACACATTGTCCAACGGTGGTAGCTCCACCGGCCCACCCTGCACCCGAACAAGTCAACCCTCGTACTCTCCTCCGCCTGCGTCTTCCCCCACTCCGGTTCGTTCGGTCCGAGGTCTCAACGTCGTCCTCCGCCTTGGTGCTCTCGCCGTGGCGCCGGCGTCTGTCGTTCCCAACATGGTCAGCAAAACAAGAGGAATCGGGAGACAACTGTTCGTCGAGAGGCTGACAGCCCCGGGCCCACCAGGTCCATGGCCTAGGTTTTGTTGTTTAACATGGGCAGCCCACGACATATTTCAACATTTTTTGGATCCAGCAGGTATCAAGCGGCCTCTGGGCCTCCCAACCTAGCTTGTCTGTAACATCAGCAGCCCAAGTTATGTTTGTTTTTTCAAGACGACGCACAGCTCAGTTCTATTTTTCTATAAGAATGCAAAACTGAACCTATGTTTTCTATAAGAATGCAAAACTAAACCTATATTTATATCTTATTTTATTACATATATATAATAGAAACAACATAAGGTTCCGTTAAACCTGTCGTTCGTCCAACTATTTTATAGACCTTCCCACTTCCTTTATTTTTCATTTTCATTAATCCTATATTTGAATTTTCTCCCATTTTCTTTTTCGATTTAAACTGAGTTTTCTCCCAGTACTTTTTCCTAGAACCAACTCAACTGTCTCACGTCTAGCCTAAAAAATTATAATACCCCACGTCCTATTAACTAATCAAATTAAATAGTGATACTATTCATCACTCAAGGTGCAGAATAAGTTATTCTTAATCTGATTTAATCTTACGATAATTTCATAATTAAATTACGTTTGAAATTCAAATAGTTACATTCCTATTGATTCACTACGTAAAATTTTGCATAAGAAAATAAAAATACAGGTCATAAGACAAGAAAATTTGCAATTTATGTATATTTTACATATGTTTTTACGTTTGTAATTTTACATAACATAAAATATTTTTTACGAAGATTATATATTTTCTCACGGTCTCTTTTTACGTTTGAAATAAGATAAAACTTACGGAACGTAAAATTACGGTACATTGATAGTAAAATAGAGGGGGGTGAAGAATAACTATTCCTCACCCAGGGTGACGAATAGCGCGACTGAAATGATATTTTATTTCGTAAATTGAAAGTTCTTATAAAATAATAATAATAATTGTTTATATATAACTTGGCAAGTTAACTCCTAGTGATTGCGTACATAAGCTTGCAAAGATTTTACTGACCAATGCAGTAATAGACGTGCAATCATGTGTTTATGTTTTTATAACATTTCTCCGTCCAGCCCAACATGATATTTTCACCCAGCCCAGCAAGTCTGTGGATTTCGAGAAAAATGCAAATGGGCTTTAAATTCTACCATATATATAAATGGGCTGCATAGATGCTACATCACTGTTTCACCCAGCCCACCAAATGGACTAAAAGAACAAATGGACTGGGTGACATGTGGGCCAGTAGGTCGAAGCCTAAGTAAGGAGTTGGATTTACATCCAACGGCCGACATTCTTCTTCAATCTCTCTCTTCTTCCCCCAGCGCTGCCGGGACCGCCTGCTCCAGCCTCCGGCATCCAGCGGCGTTGTTTTGCGTGCCTCAGCGAAATGCTACCCCGCCGATGGCCAGGCCATCCCACCACTCCGCACCTCCTATTATTCTCTGTCGAGTGTAGGCCCACCCCGCACCGAACCAGTCAAGTTTCCCATTCCTCTCCGTCTGCGAGTCCACTGCCGCGTCTTCCCCATCTCCGGGTCATTCCAGTCTGGGGCCTCACAGTCGTCCATCGCCTCGCTGCTCTCGGCGCAGCATGGTCAACGAACGAGAGTCATCGGAAGAGGACTGTACGTGGAGAGCCTGACGGCTGGGACCCACAAGGTCCGTGGTCGCACGCAAGGAAAGTTCCTCCTTATTAAGATGTTTCCTCCCCCTGACAGCTGGGACCCACCGGATGTATCTTTGCACGGAAGGAAGTGCCTCCTTGTTATGCGAAAAAACCATTCCTCCCGATGATAGCTAGGACCCACCAGATTTGGTGGCTGACTTATGGGCCTACTAAGCAGACGTGTACGCAGGGCTTTGTCAACTTAATCAACAAATGATTCTAGCAGCTGGACCGTTGGATGTCAATCCAACAGCCATCTCCTTCTTCAACCTATGTTCTTGCTCCTGTCTCCCGTCAGCGGCAGCGCTGTCGCGCACCCGAACCAGTCAAGTTTCCCACTCCTCTCCATCTGTGACTCCACTGCCGCGTCTTCCCCATCTCCGGGTCGTTCCAGTCTAGGGCCTCACCGTCGTCCACCGGCGTTGGTGCGCTCGGTACGGTGTGGTCAATGTGTTCAACAATCGAGATTCATCGGAAGATGACTGTACGTGAGAGGCTGACAGTGGGGACGCACCACACCCATGGACGCATGCATGCAACTGCATCCTTTTTACCCTGAAAAATAATGTTTTCTCCCCCTGTCTGCTGGGACCCTCTAGCTACATCTTCGCACGCAAGGAAGTGCGTCCTTATTACGGGCAAAAAAATATCTCCCTTGACAGCTGGGACCCAGCAGCTATATCTTCGCACGCAAGGAAATCCGTCTTTATCCTCCCTGACAGCTGGGATCCACCCGGTCGAAGCGTACGTACCGTTCTCTCTCTTGTCGGAACGTGTACGTACATATTGGTCGATCGGTCTCTCTGCAAGTATGAACCATGTCCGAGTAACCAGCGGCACATGTCATAGTAGAGCCCCCCATGTAGCATTTTAGGTTGTCCCGTCTAAACCGTGTACACGTACATACAGCCACACGCCAAAAATACGGCCATGTACGTACATACGAGTGGGGTCTCGAACACCTACTCACGCATATGTATGGCCAGGGCTCGTGTACATGGCTGGGTCGAAATGGAGAAGCTGCGCCGTCGTCATGATCATGGGGAGGCAATGGGCTGAATCGGAACGGAATGCGTCGTCGTGTTCATCGGGAGCCAATCGTCTTGGACGGAACAGCCGATGGAAACAAGGTCTGTCGTATCGCAAAACAGAGGAAACGGCCTTGTGTTCGACCGGCCATGGTCAAAACGGGATCCTGTTCATCGGGAGGGGTCTGGCATACCGCAAAACGGAGGAAACAGACCTCCTACGGTGGAAACGGGGTCCTGTTGATCGGGGGGTGTGGCGTACTGCAAAACAGAGGAAACAGACTTGTGTTGGAGCGCTACGGTCTAAACGGGGGTCCTGTTCATCGGGAGGGGTGTGGCGTACCGCAAAACGGGACTCCACGGGATACTGTTCATCTCCACCGTCGATTGCCTCCACGGTCTACTGTTCATCCACCGTCGACCTCCTCCAGCCTCCACCTGCGACTGTTCATCCACGGGCTCCTGTTCATCCAGCCTCCACCGCGCGCTCCTCCATCGGCTACTGTTCAACCAGCCCTCTCCACGGGGTCCTATTCAACCACCCGTCCATGGGCTACTATTCATCCAGCCCTCCACGGGGTCCTATTCATCCAGCCCTCCATGAGGTCCTGTTCATCCAGCCCTCCACGAGGTCCTGTTCATCCACCGGCTCGATCGATCGGGGTACTATTCATCCAGCGGCAACGGCCTCTACTACCATGAGGTCCTGTTCATCCAACCCCCCACCGGGAACTGTTCATCCAAACCCCCCAACAATGCTCACTGTTCATCCAGAGGCAGCATCGATCGGCTTCAGTTAGCAGCAGTAGCGAAGGAATCACTCGGGTTCAGTTAACAGCAAGGGATTGATCGATCGCTCGGGTTCAGTAACGTGTAGCCTGCAGTGCGATCGCTCGGGTTCAGTTAGAGCCCAACGCCTCGCACACACGCGCGTATGTACGAGAGAAATGCGCATCGCTCGGTCCCCGGCCACCCACCGTAACCGGGAACTCCCCCTATATTTTCCTCGCCCTCGCTTCTACCACGGTTTTTTCCGTCATGGATGGCCCAAAGAATGTCATGCAGTTGCGTCTCCAGCCCGCCCAGGACGAAAAACCCATTTTTTGTCATGATTTTTTGTCATAGAAGTAGGAGCCCACCACATCTATGATGATACCGGGTTTTGTCACAATTCTCGTCATAGAAGTGTCATAAGCATGACAGGAAAAAAAATCATTCGGCCCAAAATGTCACGGATGTGTCTTTTTTTGTAGTGTTGGGAGTGTAGATGGCGGGGTTTTTAGATTTGGACTTTGTTTTTACCGCTTTAGCCATAAGGCACTGATGAGTGGAAGGCATGTCCTTGTTTGCAAAGTCAAAGAGGCCGGTGGTGGAGGAGGAGGAGGTGGCATGCATGGCCATGTAGGTCATGCCCACTTGATCATCATCACCGTCATCTTCATCTTCGGACATGTATTCTTCATGAACAAGAGCCTTGTCATCTTTCCTCTTCGCAAACTTGGTGAACTTCTTCTTCTTGAGCACAAGCTTCTCAGATTTGTCTTCACGTCTCTCATACGGACAATCATGCACAAAGTGTCTTGGGCTATCACAATTGTAGCATTTCCTTCATCCAGCGATCTTCCTTGAAGATTCTTCCCTTTGTTTTCCATGGTCCCGGAGTACTTTTTGACTAAGAGAGCCAAGTCTTTCGCAAAGTCATTTTCCGGGCATGAGGTGTCAACATCTTCCTCACATGTCTCTTCACTCACTTCTTCATCCCTTGAGGGTTGGCTAATCACTTTCTTGGCCTTCAAGGCAAGATTGGAGTTCTTGGTTGCTTGAGCAATTGCAAAGGTCTTCTTGGACTTGGTCTCTAAAAGAACATGAGTGGAGAAAGTGGAGACAACTTGAGCCGCGGTCAACTTGTGATAATCCGAACGTTGATGTATCATCATGACCATGGTATGTTCCGTGAGAACCATAGCATCTAAGAACTTGTCCTTGATGAGATCATTATTTGCCCAAGTGCACCCAAAGGTTCTCAATTTGAGCACAAGGGACTTTAACCTTCGATAGACCTCTTCCGCGGACTCACCCTCATTCCTAACAAAGAGATTGACTTCTTGCTTGAGCAAAGCCAATTGAGATCTTCAAATTGCTTCATCTCCTTTGAGAGCCTCCTCAAGGCAATCCCAGATTTCCTTGGCGGTCTTGAGGAGAGCAATGGAGTCACTATAGTCTTCGGTCACAGCGGTGCGCAAAATGTTGTGGGCGGTTGCATTGAGTTGATCATCAACCGCTTCTCTTGGAGTGAGATTTCATTGGGTCCTTGGGGTTGAATCCATTGACCACAATCCACCAATGTTGTGTAGAAGCACTGCGAATGTGAGACTCCATATCTAGCTTCCATTTAGAAAACACATTACCTTTCAAAGGGGGTGGAGGCCCAACAGGATTAATGTGAGGATGTTGCAAGGGTTGCGGTGAGTAGAAAGGTTCCACGGCATTGTACTTGGGAACATGAGTACAAGACGGAGATGTAAGAGGTTCTCTCGAGTCATCCACATCATGAATGGCATTTGGATCAAATGAGTTTGATGCGGATGTCGAGGGCTTTAAGCGAGCATTAATTTCCTCCTTGACCGAGGAACAGACTTCTTTCAACATAGCGGTTTTGAGGTCCACAAACATTGAAAGAATATCGGCCGCGGTCAAGGGGGCACCCGGGTTAATGGGAGCGGCGGGAGCAATGACAGGAGCACCAAGTGCAACGGGCGCGGCGGGGGGGGGGGAGTGTTCACTATCCTCCGTAATGGGTGCGCCACCTCCCACATTCCCTAGGTCGACCGTATCCTCTAAGGTTGTAAAACCTTATATTATAGCATGAGGCTCTGATGCCAATTGAAAGGATCGATATGGTCGACTAGAGGGGGGTGAATAGGAGACTACAAATTTTAACTATTCTTATCAATATTAAGGTTTAGAGGATAAATAGGGTTCACTAGATATGCAACTAGGTGAACACAACCTGTATGACAAGCAAGCTAAGAGCCAAATATGCTAGGCAACAATCTAATTAGCAAGCCAACAAGCATACAAGACAAAGTAAGATGCGGGAAAGGATTAACCGAAAGTGAGGCGAGGACGCGAATTTTATCCCGAAGTTCACTCTTCCTTGGGGAAGAGCTACTCTCTGTTTAGAGCGGTGCAAGAGCCAAAGCTTGCGGAATGCCACGAAGGCTCACCGTAGTCTCTTCTGAGTCACACCCAACGGATGAGCCGCGAATCACTCGGGGTTGGTCTTGAAGGCGACCACCACACCTTTACAAACTTCTCTGGAGCACATCACATGCAAGGAAGCTTTCAAAGGAACCTCTAACCGCCTAGGAGCCCGGGCTCCAAGAAAAACAAGTCAATGGGGAAGAAATATTGCGGGGAATGCGATTTGGTTTGGTCAAGATGTAGATCGGGTCTTGCTCTCCTAATCCCCAAAGTTTCAACAAGTTTGGATGGAGGGACTGAGATTATTGAGCAAAATGGAGAGTAGCAATGGTGGAGCTCAACAAGACATCAGGGTTAGGGATGGAGGTGGAATAAGGGGGGCTTTTATAGTGTTCTTGCACGGGTGGCCGTTTCTGCCCGTTGGACCCCGTGCGCAGGGGCTAAGTCATCCCCGTGTGCACGGGGTGCCTAGAGACTTTCACACCACCCCGTGCGCACGGGGTACCCAGAGAGTTACGCAGTACCCCATACGCATGGGGGTCCAAAGACCCCGTGCGCACGGGGTACCCAGTAACCTTTCTGTTGCAAGCTCTCTGAGTACCACATGCACGCACACTATGGATTTAAAGTGGTAAGAATGGGTAGGATGGTGTATATGTTTCGGCGATGGCATTCCCACACAACACATATCCACACCGACCCCTCTTAATAGTGTGGTCTTTCCTACGACTCGAAATGAACCGAAAATAAAACCTTTGAATCGCCGTATACCACGCCTTTGACCTTTTTGAATTGGGGGGGGGGGGTCGCACTTCTCCATCAAAAGCAATATGAAACCAATATCCTGAGATAAACTTTAGCAACCGATATTAGTTCCACTAAACACATTGTCATCGCACCAAAATAAAGTTTAAGTGCCAATTGCACTTTCAGCTTTTCTTCCGGTATTTTTTATATATTCCAAAATAAATCTCCATAAGTTTTCAGATAATTTGAAGCTCCGGAGAATAGCTATCTTTGTTGTAACTCTTTTCAGGTCTAGAATTACAGCTACCGGCAATCTCCCTCTTGTGACGTAACTTGCATTTTAAGAGAGAAAAGGCTTAGAATTGTATCAAAAAGTGAAATATAACTTTAAAATAAATATTCAAAAAATATAACTTTAAAACAATAAAAATAACAGTGGAAAAACATAATGCAGGATAGGCGTATCAGTGGATTAGGGGGACTCAACCCTACACATTAGGGAAAGGATTGACACGTGTTAACCGCTAGAACTCAAAGAGATTTGTGTATACAAAGGGTTAAATATTATAGCCTGCTTATAAATGAATTTGAATTCAAAATTAGTTTAAATACCTTCAGGTAAAAAGGTGATTTAAAAAATGGTTCTTTCATCCCTACCTCAAACAAGGCATCAAGGGAAAAAAACTTGATTCAAACACCCGATTTAAAAATAATAATTTAGATCATGTATTTAGGCTCAAACTTGCCCAGGCTTCACAAAATTTCTGGCTCCGCCCCTGATGAACAGTGCCGATTCTAGTAGGTAGGCTTCAAGAGGCTGAAGCCTGCCCTCCAACAAATGTTTTTGTACTGGTTATAATACTTTGGATCCCACTAGCTCAACTAGGAGGACCATCTAGGCATGCACAACTTCAACGCGTAGAAATAAAAAGTGATCACTTTCAAGAGAGTCAAATACGGATAGCTAAGTTGCCTAGTATCTCACTGTATTTCTTCTTACTACGTGTGCTTAGTGAGTCTTCTTGTCCTGCATGAACTGAATATTTCTTGAAGAGAAACCTAAAGTTTTTGAATATATACCACATGTTCTCTGTTGAGCTCTGAAAATATTTGAGCTTATATGGACAACATGATTAGGAGATAATGACTATTTGCTAGATGGGTCCAATATTTCAGATAAAAATATTATATCTTTGAAAAAACCCAAACAGTTTCTTTAAATAGTACATGTTCCTGTTGTTACCTGGATTTTTCTTTAGCTTATTTGGTCCACATGCTTATGGGATAATGGCTATCTGGCTAAACAGTTCAAAATTTTGGTTCAAATAAGCATTTAGTTTTCTCTGTTAATCTTTGAGCCCATCCTCTATTTTTTTCTTGATTCGCCAATGGCCATGAAGGCGCTAAAAGCTAGGACTCCCATTCCATCCTGCATTCAGTTCACTCATTAGAAAATGCAAAATTAAGGGCATCTCCAACGGCAAACCGCAAAAAACTCCGGCATCTATCCGTGGACAGGGGGACCAGTCCGTGGACACAGATGCGGGAGACAGCCATCTAACGCTAGCCGCAAACATTTCAAACCACATTTTAACTAATCGGACGAAATTCATCCAAACCGGTCGATATTCATCAAAATTCGGAAAGAAAATAATACAAATCATCCACACACAACATGCAAATTAAGTCTAGTACAATAAGGTCTCAAATTCGACTAGATCCCGGATGTCAAATAATTTTTTCAGGAACGGACCATGTCCTCCCACACATACTTCTCTTCAGCTTCATCCAGCAGTGTGTGCATGTAAATGGCCGTCCCGTTGACCTGTGGTACACCATGACGGCGCGTGCGGGCTACATATAACATGTAGACCAACATTGAATGAATGAATCAATCAACAAGTTGAGCAAGAGGAAGTTAAACTTACAATCTCGTCCTCTGTCGCGTGCAATGGCCACCTTGCCTCAAGATGACGAACCACGTTGCAAAATTGATGATGTTGTCTAGATAGCGTGCCAGCGATACGTCAACGACCTCTTGTTGCGTGGTTGAATGATGTACATGTCGTAGGGCGCAACGTGCTTTCGTGCGTGAAACTTTTCATGCACTTGCTCCCAGAAGGGCTCCCCTCAGCTCCTGGCTATGAAATCCGCGGATACGGTCAGCCACGCATCGCACAACAACTCATCCTCCATGATCGAGTAGCTCACCATCTTTCGTACTCTATAAAATGACATAGCATTTGAAAATAAGCTGAATGACATTTGATCGAACACCTGCTGGTGTCCGCCATGGAGGCCTTCGACAGGAGGCGGAGTGTACCTAGGTACAAACGACTCCAGGGCTGAAAGCTCCGTCGGAACGGCGAGCGGGCGCGTCGGAACGACGTCCAGCCTATGTGGCGGCCGGTGACGAACAAGCGGAGGTGAACGGTGCGGATGCAAAGCAAGGAAAAGAAGGGACGGAGTGAAAGGAATGGAACCGGAAAGGGGGATTGGGTGGGCCGGGGGTGCCGGAGTCCTACGTTTCGGATGCCCAGACTCCCGCAAACCTCCACTTTGGTCTCCAATTTGCGAGTGCGTCCGGACCGCCCCGCGGACCGATATAGATCGGTGTTGGATGGCTTACACAATCTAAATGGTTGTGGGAGGTTTACGGGTCCCCCATGAAAATGTTCTAAAGAAGAGTTATGCAACAAGTAGCGGCAGAGTAATAAAAGAATGAAGAGTTTTCTGAGCGTCGGTGGCAGGAACACTACTGCGTGCGGGTGTTAAGTTGATCCAAAATGCCCACCGTCGCCACTTCACCAGGGACATTTCCTTTCATCAGACACAGATTGTCGAAGAAAACAAGAGCGAACTACCAGCTGACGACACGCGTAGTATCGACGAGCGTTGGTGCATACCCTGCCTGCCGGCGAGTAAAACCTAAATGTCTTTAGGTCACTCGATTTCTTGACCGCGACATATTCTCCGTGAAAATCCTAACCACCACCACCCTACGCCATAATCTAGCATACAAAAGAGAGCGAGAGAGAGAGCCCTCTCTCTAACAAACGCGGCTGGTAGAGGCACGCGCCTAGCAGTCTAGCTACATTTGGGTTACTATATAACCCTAAATCTAGTAGTAGGAGACTATGATAGAGGTTGGCAGCATGATAACATAAATCTGCATATGGATAAGGGATAAGTTGTGGGCTACTACCATAAAACAAGTTATAGTACTAGCAGTAGGCAGAATCCTGCCTAATCCCAGCTAGTAGTAGCTCTGAAAGCCGTTTCGGCCGCGACTTGGGAAACCGGTGCTCCAATCAGACGATGCTCGATGCCCGGCCCTGCATCGATGGTGTGCACCGCAGAAGGAGTACGCTTTCCGGCCGCACCCCCATGCACATGCACATGGACATCGGCCGGGCTAAAAGTAGCTTTCCGCGGATGAGTGGGCGCTTCACTTCATTCACAAGTGACACCAGACTTTTTATTCCTCCTGCCCACCCTTTTGCCTTCACATTCTGCAACTCGAGTCTGCACCGTACCCTGCAGCTCGCCATAAGCTGACAAATGGGTAGGAACATGTGTAGTAGTACTAGTACATGCAGTGTGCTGGGAATTGAACTGGTCGTGGCGGGAACTGTACCACTATACGGCATGCACTGTGGGACTGTTTGTTTGAGACTAAGTTTGCCTAAGGTTGCCATATTTAAGGTTAGGCAAGGTGGGTGTTTGGTTCAAGCCAAACCTTAGACAAGCCACACTAGGGTCCCATATCACATACTCTCAAAAAGTGTGGCAAAATTCCTTTAGGCTTGCCAACTTTGGTTCTCATTTTGAAGAACTAACCTTAGGCAAATGTGGCAATATTGTATGGCAAAAGCTAGGCCTAGAACCAAACAGCCCTGTGTGCTTGGCTTCCCTTTTAGTACCAGGCGTTGAGTGTACAAGTATAACATTGTTCTTGTTACTCCCTCCGTAAATTAATATAAAAACGTTTAGATCACTATTTTTTAGAAAAAATGCATCAACCGATTCTGAAATAGAGCTCGAGCCTAGCCCGGCTTTGAGTTAACAAAGCCATCAACCGGCCAGGATTACAGATGACAAGAACCAAAGAAAGAAAAACAACACGGTGGTAAGCAGCTAACTAGCCTCAAAGCTACAAGCTAGAAGATAAAACAGATAAGCACACAGCTACAGACATCGAGGCCCTCCTCCGAGAACGAAGCACCAGGAAGCTAGACCAAGCTGGTACCGAGGAGAAGGGGATGACCGGCATCAATAGGGAGTGTGGTTACCAAACAGCTATGGACCCCGGCACGGCACAGCCATCCAATTCCATCTCCGAAGAAGACCACAACCTCCTTGCCTGGCTCAAAAGGCGCCGCACCGTCAGAAGATAGAATGTTCCACCTAGAACTAGAATGGTTGCCGCCGGAGGATGGCCACATATAGAGGATCCCCGCACTCCCGACGAGCCGCCAAAGCTTCCCTCAAGCAGAATTTCCCATGGCCCGGCCGCAGAGGAAGGATAGCACCAAGCTTGGACGAAGAGGACACACCACTGACGTCGTCGAATGCACCCCAACAGCGCACATCAACCAAACAGCTTCCAAAGGCGGCGCGTTCAAGAAGGAGAACGACGCCGAGAGCGCCGCCGCCCACTGAGGTTAGGGCTTTCACCCGGGAGGCAGAGGAAGGCGGTGGAGGGAGTCAGACCTGACAAACGCCTCCAAGGAGGAAGAACGGTGCCCTCGGGCGCCGCCGCCGTCGCGGCCAGCCATGGCCGGCCATGGATTTCTCCTGGTCTAGCTCCACACCACCACCCCACCCGTAGCAGGAGACCGAAGATCGAAGAAGAACGCCGATCCAGGCCCGGAGGGAAGGGATCGCACCGCATCGGAGAAAGCAGGGGACGCCAGATCTAGTGCCGCCGGCCGCCAGGACCGCGCTAGGTCCACGCCCACCAGATCCCCGCCGTCCTCACGGCCAGGGACACCGCCACCACACCCGCGCCACCGCTCGTTGCAGAGCCGGTGGCGCCACTCCGACAGAGGCCGCCGCCCCAGATCCCGTGGCTCCGTGCGAAGAGCAGAGCAGCAGATGCCCCGCCGCCACCTTCCTCGGCGGCGTCCCGGGCTTGCCCAGCGGCGACCTCAGGCGGCGGCGAGAGGGTGGGAGACGGGAAGGGGAGGACTCTGCGGCGATCTAGGGTTCCGCCCCCGAGACGCCCTGGAAGGAGTACTATAGTACTACTCCGGGAGTAGCATCAGCGTTTTCCGAATGTGCATAACTGTGCAGGCTGCTGTAAGCTGATCTCCGGGGAGTCTACTGGTTCTGTGCAGATTGCCTTTCTTTTTGGATGCGAGATCGATATTTGACGAGTGAGAGCTCATCATGTGTCCCGAGTTGCAAAGATCTCTGCTCCTCGGCCACAAAAAATGAAGAAGTAGAGAAGGTCAATAACAATCACAAATGGGTTGAGTCCAGTTTATCCCATCCAAGACACACTTGGAAGAACACTGCAGAAAGCATCCTAGGCTTCTGAGAGCGGCCCCGGGTCGGGTCCAACCAACCACGCTACAGCTCCACAGCCATGAACCACCAAGCGTCTACAGCCTGGTCCTCCTTTACATTACACACGAGCCCAAAAGTTGAGATCGTCATGTGATCAAAATCGTGCAGTCCTGATCAGATCTCGGATCCAGCCTACGCACACATGGAATCCTAGACAGACCGCTCGAACCGTGGTCCTAGTCCTACTCCGGCGGATCACGCATCTAGGTATATTCGTAGTAATTTTCTTGCCCATTTCCGGTTGTAATTACATTATCCGGCATGCAAGCACACATGTTTTTCGTTTCCTTCCCCAACGCCAGCCGCGAGGGAAGATCACGAAAATCGCCGCCCGTGAAATGCAGCGATCACCGTGGCACCGTGCATTCATTAGTTGCGCGGACC
This sequence comes from Triticum urartu, assembly GCF_003073215.2. Lineage (NCBI taxonomy): Eukaryota > Viridiplantae > Streptophyta > Magnoliopsida > Poales > Poaceae > Triticum > Triticum urartu. The sequence continues at coordinate 511,380,722 of NC_053024.1, read as the reverse complement.
CGTAAGAAGCGTCGCAGTTAGTAAATGTGAAGCTGTCGGTACAACCGTACATGTCATTTATGATGGGAGATGCAATGATTTAAAGGTGCCGTACCGTCGCACGGCCATCTATCAGTTTAATGGCAATAACAACAGACATGGGAGGACGGAGTTGTGGGTCAAACGACAGGTCTGATTGCCTGTCCCGGAAGCGAGAAATATGACCGTTCAGAAACATCCAATAATCGCTCAAGCAGCATACTCCCTTCGATCCTTTTTACTTTGCATATAAGAATTGTCTGAAATCAAACTTCATCAAGTTTGACCATATTTATATGAAAAAGTATCAACATCTGCCATGCTAAAGTTATACAATATGAAAATTTAAATCATGACGCATCTACTGGCATTAATTTTACATTATGAATGTTGATATTTTTTTCTATTAAGTTGGTCAAACTTTATGAGACTTGATTTTAGACAAATCTTATATGCCAACTAAAAAGGATCCGAGGAAGTAATATTGTACTCCCTTCGTTCACAAATAGTATAAGCGAGTACTTACTCCGTTTCAAATATAAGTCTTCATAGAGATTCCACTATGAACCATGTGATGCATTTTAGAGTGTAGGTTCACTCATTTTGCATGGTCTGTCGTAAAATCTCTATAAAGACTTATATTTATAAATGAAGGAAGCAGTACTCAGTTAGGTAGAAGCAGCTCAACCCACCATGATTATCACAAGTCATGTTATGGGCCCTCGTCAGGGAGGTAATACCTGTGATGGTGTTCTTGCTCTTGACGTAGGTTTGGGCCCTCTTAGAAGAGGTAACACGCACAAGAAATTATACAGGTTCAACCCTAAGCCTTGTGGCAACGTTTAATGGTCGTGGTGATCTTGGATGTCTCTTGGCACAGCCGACGGTAAGACATTTGTTAGACACTTAACCCACCAGCGAATGGTTGCTCGAGGGCCTCTTGGGCTGTAATCATATACATGGGCCTACCCCGTAGGTATCTCTTCCTCTCAAGTATACATATAACATAGCCTAATTGCAACCGTTTTATCAAAGTATTTGGAGTATTTATTTTAACAGAGAATGATGCAGCGAAGAAGTCACAGGAGTTATTTTGTATTTGCTTGGATCTTAAATCCAAATCAGTGTACCTATAATTGTTATGAGTATGAATAAAATTACAGGTTTTTCTCGAAAAATAATATACATATAACATAGCACTAAAAAAAGTATACATATAACACTTCTCAAAAAAAAGTATACATATAACATTTGCCTAAAAAAATTGTATTCCCTCCGTTTCTTTTTACTCCGCATATAAGATTTGGTCAAAGTCAAACTACACAAAGTTTGATCAAATTTATGTAAAAAAAATATGAACATCTACAATACTAAAACTATATATTATGAAAATATGTTTCATGGTGCATCTGATATCTGATAATATTGATTTCATATTGTGAATGTTTATATTTTTTAATATAAAGTTAGTCAAACTCTACAAAGCTTGACTTTGATCAAACCTTATGCGGAATAAAAAGAAACGGAGGGAGCACATAGAACATTGCAATTTGTCTGAAAAAAACATACTAACATTGCAATTCTATATTTTTCCTATTTCTGGGTTTCGACAGCTCAGTGTACCATACTCAGGTGTCGGCCTAGAAAGAGATGCGAGCACTACGAGTCCATAACAACTCAGACCAGAACTGTAAACCGAATGTGGCATCTCCATTGAAGTTTTGAGCAAGTAAAGACTATAGTCGCCGAACAAATGAGATTTACATGATTTACACGAATCCTTCGTGGTCTATGAATTCATTTCTCCCGGATCAAATTAGTCGGCTCGCTCAGAACGTACTTTGGTAGTTCGTATTTGGCACCTGCAGCAGAGTTTCCCAGCCATTGATTTTGGTTCTGAAAGCACAGGGCGGTGGAGAAGATGCATGCGATACAAGGAAAAATAATAATTTTACCTCTTTCGTCGTAGCAGAGTGTCATGTCAGAATTTGTGACAATGATGCCAGCACTGTCTACTATGGTTTGCGCAAGTGCTAAATCAGCTTCTGCAGCGGCCCGAAGTGCATCCCAGATCTCTGAATGGAAACGGATTGTGGTTTTTAGTTCAAATTAGAATATCACTGCTTCTTCAACTGTTTGGTTGTAAGCAAATTAAGAGCGCATTATCAAAAAACAACAAACATGAATTCCATGCATATGATAAAACAACAGTTCAAGATATGGCTCAGACCAACCCTTCGCTCGACCAAACAAGCATAAAATATGCTAAATGTTAAGTAGATATTTAAAGAATTTGCATAGTCCATCCCAACAAAGAACCTGCGGCAATGTCCATAGTACAAGGAAATTTGTATCAATAAAATCTACTCCCCCCGTTCAAAAATATAAGATGTTCTACTCCCTCCGATCCATATTAATTGTCCCTAATTTAGTACAAAGTTGTACTAAATCAGTGACAATTAATATGGATCGAAGGGAGTAACTTATTTTTGAATCGGATGTATATAGACACGTTTTAGTGCGTTTCTTCGCTCATTTCAGTCCGTATGTAATTCATATTGAAATATAAAAACATCTTATATGTAAACGGAAGGAGTACAACACATGCCAACTTCTGTTTGGCAATCCCTTCATATTTGTTTCCTCCTCAAGGACTATAATTTAACGTGCCCAATTTAACATCAACAATGGACTAAACTAGCAAAACAGCAAATCAACACTATAAGTATACATGTACTTCAAAAGTTTAATGTAACAAACTGCATATCTAGTACAGATTTCAGTGACAAATCTGCATACAGACCATTTTAAAAAAACTGCATACAGATTTAGTAAAGTTAGGTCAAAGTTCAAAAAGGAACTGGTCCGGCAAGCAGTATAAATCGCTTGCAGATAAATGTTCACAGTACTACAAAAATTAGAGTTGTACAGTACCTTTCTGTCCACCATAGTGAGGAGTAGTGTCCCAGAATTCTTCGCGCATCTGTTTGAGTTGTGCTGGTGTTATTGACTGAGTGTGCTTCCAAGGCTTTGGTTTTTTCAGCTTCTTACTGCTATCTGAGATCAACAAAAACAAGTTAAGCGTTAGTACTGAATATATCCAAATGCAGTCACAGCAAGTAAGCACTGTGTTTATCTTGAACTGAATCAGGCTCATGTTGTTTTAGACACCGCATAAGTATACAAAATAACGGAAGTACACAATTCGGCTTCCAATAACTAATAACAAAGATTTTTAACGAAGCTACTTGTCTACAAGCCCGTTTCATCAGTGGGTTTGTTTTTCAGAGGCCTGTTTTATATCAGTTAGTTAACGCCCTTCATTTGCTGAACCGTGAAATACAAATTTCATCTTCACCACCACATCAAGTTTACACCTTGCTGACCAGTTGAAATTAGTGTAACTAATACGAAAGGTTGTCACAATGTCAGTTCATTTAATAACTACTCCCTCCGTTCCTAAATATAAGTCTTTTTAGAGATTCAAATGCGGACTACATACGAAGCAAAATGAGTGAATCTACATTATAAAATATATCTATATACATCCGTATGTAGTTCGTATTGAAATCTCTAAAAAGACTTATATTAAGGAACAGAGGGAGTATTAGAGAAAAGTAGTTGGGCAAGCTCAGTATTCGACGAGGAAGTTAAAAGAAACTGCACAAGGAAGAGTGTTTCCTTTTGCTATTGTCATCTCACTCCCATTTAAACATGCTCATGGACTAGCACTGATTTTAAGGCCATTTTTCTTACCAAAACAGACATATTTCCTACTACTGAACCCGAAAAAGTAATGTCTTCCTTCCTACACTAAAAAAAAGCGTCATTTCCACAGGTCTTTCGTCGTGTCACATCTTCAATAATGTTGCTAGGTACTCTGTTCTACGGAGGAATAAATCAACAATCCCATCACCGTCCTCGATAATTATTTCTGTCATACTCACAATTGCTTTTTCATAACACACATATCTTCTCTTCACCTAAAATTGTACTGTACCACTGATACGTTGATCATGGTGATATTAACAGCTCCTTTGTTCCAATGATTGTTCAATTTGGCCTTTAGAACTTTGCTAACTGCCAACAGGAGCAGAACGATCACATATGACCAAATATAACATGGGAAATAATAGAGCATTCCATAAGCAGCACTAATTCCCCTCCCTGCTACCCCCAGCTGAATTACCGGAGCGACGCATCATCAATCCAATCTGCTACGCAACCAACAGCAGGCAGGGCTAAATCGACATAACAGTTACAGGCGCCTGGATCAAGAACCTAGGACACTACTCTGATAGTGGTTCTGGGGACCAGATTGCCCAAGATCTCAATCATGAACCCACCTAAGAAAGCATTAACAGAATCGAGATAGACAGGGTAAAAGGAGAGACCGTCAGATTTAGGGGTGGATCCGGCGCAGCCCATGGCGACGGACGATCAGACGGTCATCGGCGACCTCTCTTCGAGAACCTACTGGAAGCGGAGGTGGCTCACGCGTCTGGGCTCTGGACTGCAGGGTCGATACAAGAGAGGGAGGTGGACTGAAAACCGAAAGCGGAGCAGGAGTGGAGGATGGACGTGTCAGCCTGTCAGGATGTGGCTATGCTAGCCAACAAAAGCAGGTGCGAGTATAGCTGGTACCCATGCGGTGCTGTTCTTTACCGGGGTCTACTTTTGTTTTTCATTTATGAGGGTTGTCACAATTTCATTTAAGGGCTCCTCAAACAATTCAAAAGTTTAAGAAAATCTAACTAATCTAGCGAGCTCGTGATCAAACTTTATTTGCTTCTCTGTTAGTACTCGTACCTAGTAATAATAAAATCACAAGCATAATAAAACAATCATAAAAAATAGCTTTCGCTGCACCCGCCGACCGTCCTCCATCCTTCATGGTATCAATCATGTTTAGATTGTTCGAGTTAATAATAGTCTGAATTTGAAAGACAAGGCTTCAGCGCTCAAGACACCCGCGCAATAGTCTATCTTCCCATTTCCCCCAACAATAATTTTGCCTCTGTCATCTCTAAGGACAACCCCCATCATGCCCCTGAGCAGGTCATGGTCAAAAGAAGTATCAATGTTAAGTTTCAGAAAAACCACTGGAGGGCAAGACCAGCCCCCCCCCCCTTTCATAGAGGCATTTGGAGAAGAAGCGGTTTATCGGGGTCTACTTGAGTGCACACCTTGGCCAAAATCATTATCTCAACCTTTTAACGAAAGAGGAGGGCAATTGGACCCCATTTTGTATGTTTAGCCGAATATGATCTTTTTGCTACCGTCATATACATCGGCGATAGGCTACATGGGATATCGCCGGGGACAATGGTGGTAAACCCCGGTTCACGCCCCTCAGTCATGCCTACCAGCCAAAGGGCTACCCCCACTAATCTCGGTGGTAGCCTTCTAACCCTACCGCCAGGGCCGATGATGATAGACCCCATAAAGAGTAAGTGGCTAGGGGCCTTGGCTGGGCCACCCACCTACCCTCAATCCACATTATTCTTCCTTCTCTAACACTTGAGTTGTTGCCCTCCTTAATCTCTCTCCAATCCAAACTCCTCTCAAATCCCTCTCAAATTGGTGCCATTTCCTTGGTGAATCAAAGGCATTTCCATGTATTGAGGTAATATCTCACACCCCCATGATTTGGTTGGTTGAAATCATCTTATTTGGTGGCATTATTCACTTTTGAACAAACCCTAGTTTGGTCATTTCTCTCAAATCCATTCCAAAAATTGTGGATGTAGAGTTGTATGAGTTTTATTATGTGTAGTAGGCATTATGCTTGTGGTTTGTCGCGAGAACTAGGGCTAGGGTTAGTGTATGTGTTAAGTAATTCCATGATCTATTGAATATATTAGTTATGATGTGCTTTGGATATGATGCATTAGTAATGTCATGATCCATATAATACATTAGACTTGCTATTGATGCATTGAGTTTCTTGTCATTGTTTTTTACTTTTTAGACCATGATGCTTCTTAATGTTCATTATTTGTTGGAAGTGACAATTTTGAGTAATAATGCTGACATTGTTGATGGTGAAGAGAAAGTCATGGTATTTAAGACAAATCCTTGTTATGAGGAGGTTGTGGAAAGAGTAAGAGAATTGGATGGCCCCGAATGATGGAATTGAGCTAATAGGAAGGTGTGATGTTGGTGTGGGGTCGAGATCTCGATTGAAGAATATGCCTATCAACTTAGATTTGCATTGGGAGTTATACCATGATCTAGTTGTGGACTCGGAAGACAAGTCACTGGATTGTTTGCCACCAAGGTCAAAGGTCCTCGATTTGGGATTGACTTGAACTATCATGTCTCCTCCCGATGTCATGATATGAGCCTGAGTAGAGGTGTGACACGTATTGAGGATCGGGCGAGGTGTATGGTGATACGTCTCCAACGTATCTATAATTTTTTATTGCTCCATGCTATTATATTATCTATTTTGGATGTCAATGGGCTTTATTTTACACTTTAATATCATTTTTGGGACTAACCTACTAACCGGAGGCCCAACCCAAATTGTTGTTTTTTTGCCTATTTTAGGGTTTCGAAGAAAAGGAATATCAAACGGAGTCCAAACGGAATGAGACCTTCGGGAACGTGATTTTCTCAACAAACGTGATCCAGGAGACTTGGAGTGGGCGTCAAGAAACAACGGAGGAAGCCACGAGGCAGGGAGGCGTGCCTACCCCCCTGGGCGCACCCTCCACCCTCGCGGGCCCTCCGTTGCTCCACCGACGTACTTCTTCCTCCTATATATATCCACGTACCCCCCAAACATCCAGGAGCACCACGAAAACCTAATTCCACCGCCGCAACCTTCTGTACCCGAGAGATCTCATCTTGTGGCCTTTTCCGGAGCTCCGTCGGAGGGGGCATTGATCACGGAGGGCCTCTACATCAACTCCATGGCCTCTCCGGTGATGTGTGAGTAGTTTACTTCAGACCTACGGGTCCATAGTTATTAGCTAGATGGCTTCTTCTCTCTCTTTGGATCTCAATACAATGTTCTCCTCGATCTTCTTGGAGATCTATTTGATGTAATATTCTTTTGCGGTGTGTTTGTCGAGATCCGATGAATTGTGGGTTTATGATCCAGTTTATCTATGAACAATATTTGAATCTCCTCTGAATTCTTTTATGTATGATTGGTTTATCTTTACAAGTCTCTTCGAATTATCAGTTTGGTTTGGCCTACTAGATTGATCTTTCTTGCAACGGAAGAAGTGCTTAGTTTCGGGTTCAATCTTGCGGTGCTCGATCCCAGTGACAGAAAGGGAAACGACACATATTGTATTGTTGCCATCGAGGATAAAAAGATGGGGTTTATATCATATTGCATGAGTTTATCCCTCTACATCATGTCATCTTCCTTAAAGCGTCACTCTGTTCTTATGAACTTAATACTCTAGATGCATGCTGGATAGCGGTCGATGTGTGGAGTAATAGTAGTAGATGCAGAATCGTTTCGGTCTACTTGTCGCGGACGTGATGCCTATATACATGATCATACCTAGATATTCTCATAACTATGCTCAATTCTATCAATTGCTCGATAGTAATTCGTTTACCCACCGTAATATTTATGCTCTTGAGAGAAGCCACTAGTGAAACCTATGGCCCCCGGGTCTATCTTCCATCATATTAATCTTCCAATACTTAGTTATTTACTTTGCCGTTTATTTTACTTTGCATCTTTATTTCTCTTTATCATAAAAATACCAAAAATATTATCTTATCATATCTATCAGATCTCACTCTCGTAAGTGACCGTGAAGGGCTTGACAACCCCTTTATCGCGTTGGTTGCGAGGTTCTTATTTGTTTGTGTAGGTGCGTGGGACTTGAGTGTGATCTCCTACTGGATTGATACCTTGGTTCTCAAAAACTGAGGGAAATACTTACGCTACTTTGCTGCATCACCCTTTCCTCTTCAAGGGAAAACCAACACAGTGCTCAAGAGGTAGCAAGAAGGATTTCTGGCGCCGTTGCCGGGGAGGCTCACGCCAAGTCAAGTCAAAATTTTATCTCCCGTCATCGAGCCATTTCTGGAGCCGTTGCCAGGGAGATTCGCGCCAAGTCAAGTCAAGATTTGACTCCCAACAACGAGTCATTTTAGGCGCCATTGCTAAGTCAAGACATACCAAGTACCCATCACAAACTCTTATCCTTTGCATTACATTATTTGCCATTTGCCTCTCGTTTTCCTCTCCCCCACTTCACCCTTGCCGTTTTATTCGCCCTCTCTCCCCGTTCCACTTCTCTTTCCCTATTTGCCTCTTTTTGCCCGTTTCTTGTTTGCTTATGTGTTGGATTGCTTGCTTGTCACGATGGCTCAATATAATACTAAATTGTGTGACTTTGCCAATACCAACAACAATGATTTTCTTAGCACTCCGATTGCTCCTCTTACCGATGCTGAATCTTGTGAAATTAATGCTTCTTTGTTGAATCTTGTCATGAAAGATCAATTCGCCGGCCTTCCTAGTGAAGATGCCGGTACCCATCTAAACAACTTTGTTGATTTGTGTGATATGCAAAAGAAGAAAGATGTGGATAATGATATTGTTAAATTGAAGCTATTTCCGTTTTCGCTTAGAGATCGTGCTAAAGCTTGGTGTTCGTCTTTGCCTAAAAATAGTATTGATTCATGGAATAAATGCAAAGATGCTTTTATCTCTAAGTATTTTCCTCCCGCTAAGATCATCCCTCTTAGAAACGATATTATGAATTTTAAGCAACTTGATCATGAACATGTTGCACAATCTTGGGAGAGGATGAAATTAATGATACGTAATTGCCCTACACATGGTTTGAATCTTTGGATGATTATACAAAACTTTTATGCCGGATTGAATTTTGCTTCTAGAAATCTTTTAGATTCGGCCGCGGGAGGTACTTTTATGTAAATCACTTTAGGAGAAGCTACTAAACTCCTAGATAATATTATAGTTAATTATTCTCAATGGCACACCGAAAGATCTACTAATAAAAAAGTGCATGCAATTGAAGAGATTAATGTTTTGAGTGGAAAGATGGATGAACTTATGAATTTTTTGCTAATAAGAGTGCTCCTATTGATCCTAATGATATGCATTTGTCTACCTTGATTGAGAATAATAATGAATCTATGGATGTGAATTTTGTTGGTAGGAACAATTTTGGTAATAACGCGTATAGAGGTAATTTTAATGCTAGGCCGTTTCCTAGTAATTCCTCTAATAATTATGGTAATTCCTACAACAATTCCTATGGAAATTATAATAAGATGCCCTCTGATTTTGAATCTAGTATTAAAGAATTTAATACTTCTCAAAAGAGTTTCAATGCTTCGATTGAAGAAAAATTACTTAAGATTGATGAGTTGGCTAGGAACGTTGATAGGATTTCTCTTGATGTTGATTCTTTGAAACTTAGATCTATTCCACCTAAGCATGATATCAATGAGTCTCTCAAATCCATGAGAACTTCCATTGATGAGTGCAAAGAAAGAATCGCTAGGATGCGTGCTAAGAAAGATTGCTTTGTGAAAGCGTGTTCTTCTAGTTTTCATGATAATAAGGATGAAGATCTAAAAGTTATTCATGTGTATCCTATTAAATCTTTGTTTTTCAATATGAATCTTTATAATGATGGGACTGAAGATGAGCCACCTTTACCTAGAAGGCGTTCCAAAAATTCATAGTTTTTAGATCTTGATGCAAAAATTGTTGAAAGTGGGATTGAAGAGGTTAAAACTTTAAATATTAATGAACCTACTATTTTGGATTTCAAGGAATTTAATTATGATAATTGCTCTTTGATAGATTGTATTCCCTTGTTGCAATCCGTGCTAAATTCTCCTCATGCTTATAGTCAAAATAAAGCTTTTACTAAACATATCGTTGATGCTTTGATGTAATCTTACGAAGAAAAACTTGAGTTGGAATTTCTATCCCTAGAAAACTTTATGATGAGTGGGAACCTACAATAAGAATTAAAATTAAAGATCATGAGTGCTATGCTTTGTGTGATTTGGGTGCTAGTGTTTCCACGATTCCAAAAACTTTGTGTGATTTGCTAGGTTTCCGTGATTTTGATGATTGTTCTTTAAACTTGTGCTACCTCTTGAGCACTTGCATTGGTTTTCCTTTGAAGAGGAAAGGGTGATGCAGCAAATCTTGGGTAACGTAGCAATTTCAAAAAAAAATCCTACGCACACGCAAGATCATGGTGATGCACAGCAACGAGAGGGGAGAGTGTTGTCCACGTACCCTCGTAGACCGAAAGCGGAAGCGTTAGTACAACGCGGTTGATGTAGTCGTACGTCTTCACGATCCGACCGATCAAGTACCGAACGCACGGCACCTCCGAGTTCTGCACACGTTCAACTCGATGACGTCCCTCGAACTCCGATCCAGCCAAGTGTTGAGGGAGAGTTTCGTCAGCACGACGGCGTGGTGACGATGATGATGTTCTACCATCGCAGGGCTTCGCCTAAGCACCGCTACGATATGATCGAGGTGGATTATGGTGGAAGGGGGCATCGCACACGGCTAAGAGATCAAGAGATCAATTGTTGTCTCTTTGGGGTGCCCCTGCCCCCGTATATAAATGAGTGGAGGAGGGGGAGCGCTGGCCCTCTCTATGGCGCGCCCTAGGGCAGTCCTAGTCCCACCGGGAGTAGGATTCCCCCTTTCCTAGTAGAACTAGGAGACCTTCCAAGTAGTAGGAGTAGGAGGGAAGGAAAGCGAAGGGAAAAGGAGAAGGAAGGAAGGGGGCGCCCCCCTCCCTAGTCCAATTCGGACCAGCCCATGGGGAGGGGTGCGGCCACCCTTTGAGGCCTTTCTTTTCTTTCCTGTATGGCCCATTAAGGCCCAATACGAATTCCCGTAACTCCCCGGTACTCCCGAAAATACCCGAATCACTCGGAACCTTTCCGATGTCCGAATATAGTCATCCAATATATCGATCTTTACGTCTCGACCATTTCGAGACTCCTCGTCATGTCCCCGATCTCATACGGGACTCCGAACTCCTTCGGTACATCAAAACACATAAACTCATAATATAACCGTCATCGAACTTTAAGCGTGCGGACCCTACGGGTTCGAGAACTATGTAGACATGACCGAGACACGTCTCCGGTCAATAACCAATAGAGGAACCTGGATGCTCATATTGGCTCCTACATATTCTACGAAGATCTTTATCGGTCAAACCGCATAACAACATACGTTGTTCCCTTTGTCATCGGTATGTTACTTGCCCGAGATTCGATCGTCGGTATCTCAATACCTAGTTCAATCTCGTTACCGGCAAGTCTCTTTACTCGTTCCGTAATACATCATCCCGCAACTAACTCATTAGTTGCAATGCTTGCAAGGCTTATAGTGATGTGCATTACCGAGTGGGCCTAGAGATACCTCTCCGACAATCGGAGTGACAAATCCTAATCTCGAAATACGCCAACCCAACAAGTACCTTTGGAGACACTTGTAGAGCACCTTTATAATCACCCAGTTACGTTGTGACGTTTGGTAGCACACAAAGTGTTCCTCTGGTAAACGGGAGTTGCATAATCTCATAGTCATAGGAACATGTATAAGTCATGAAGAAAGCAATAGCAACAAACTAAACGATCAAGTGCTATGCTAACGGAATGGGTCAAGTCAATCACATCATTCTCCTAATGATGTGATCCCATTAATCAAATGACAACTCATGTATATGGTTAGGAAACGTAACCATCTTTGATCAACGAGCTAGTCAAGTAGAGGCATACTAGTGACACTCTGTTGGTCTATGTATTCACACATGTATTATGTTTCCGGTTAATACAATTCTAGCATGAATAATAAATATTTGTCATGATATAAGGAAATAAATAATAACTTTATTATTGCCTCTAGGGCATATTTCCTTCAGCAAAGTAGCATAAGTATTTCCCTCGGTTTTTGAGAACCAAGGTATCAATCCAGTAGGAGGCCGCGCACAAGTCCCTCGCACCTACACAAACAAATAAATCCTTGCAACCAACTCTCAAGATTAATATGATGGAAAATAGACCCGGGGGCCATAGGTTTCACTAGTGGCTTCTCTCAAGAGCATAAGTATTCACGGTGGGTAAACAAATTACTGCTGAGCAATTGACAGAATTGAGCATAGTTATGAGAATATCTAGGTGTGATCATGTATATAGGCATCACGTCCGAGACAAGTAGACCGACTCTTGCCTGCATCTACTACTATTACTCCACACATCGACCGCTATCCAGCATGCATCTAGAGTATTAAGTTCAAAAGAACAAAGTAACGCTTTAAGCAAGATGACATGATGTAGAGGGATAAACTCATGCAATATGATATAAACCCCATCTTGTTATCCTCGATGGCAACAGTACAATACGTGCCTTGCTGCCCCTACTGTCACTCGGAAAGGACACCGCAAGATTGAACCCAAAGCTAAGCACTTCTCCCATTGCAAGAAAGATCAATACAGTAGCCCAAACCAAACTGATAATTCGAAGAGACTTGCAAAGATAACCAATCATACATAAAAGAATTCAGAGAAGATTCAAATATTGTTCATAGATAAACTTGATCATAAACCCACAATTCATCGGTCTCAACAAACACACCGCAAAAGAAGATTACATCGAATAGATCTCCACAAGAGAGGGGGAGAACTTTGTATTGAGATCCAAAAAGAGAGAAGAAGCCATCTAGCTAATAACTATGGACCCGAAGGTCTGAAGTAAACTACTCACACTTCATCGGAGAGGCTATGGTGTTGATGTAGAAGCCCTCCGTGATCGATGCCCCCTCCGGCGGAGCTCCGAAAAAGGCCCCAAGATGGGATCTCGTGGATACAGAAAGTTACGGCGGTGGAATTGGGGTTTTGGCTCCATATCTGGTAGTTTGGGGGTACGTAGGTATATATAGGAGGAAGGAGTATGTCGGTGGAGCAACAGGGGGCCCACGAGGGTGGAGGGCGCGCCCAGGGGGTAGGCGCGCCCCCTACCTCGTGGCCTCCTGGTTGAAGTCTTGATGTAGGGTCCAAGTCCTCTGGATCACGTTCGTTTCGAAAATCACGTTCCCGAAGGTTTCATTCCGTTTGGACTCCGTTTGATATTCTTTTTCTGTGAAACTCTGAAATAGGCAAAAAACAGCAATTCTGGGCTGGGCCTCCGGTTAATAGGTTATTCCCAAAAATAATATAAAAGTGTATAATAAAGCCCAATAATGTCCAAAACAGAATATAATATAGCATGGAACAATAAAAAATTATAGATACGTTGGAGACGTATCAAGCATCCCCAAGCTTAATTCCTGCTCGTCCTCGAGTAGGTAAATGATAAAAACAGAATTTTTGATGTGGAATGCTACTTGGCATAATTTCAATGTAATTCTTCTTAATTGTGGTATGAATATTCAGATCCGAAAGATTCAAGATAAAATTTTAATATTGACATAAAAATAATAATACTTCAAGCATACTAACTAACCAATTATGTCCTCTCAAAATAACATGGCCAAAGAAAGTTCATCCCTACAAAATCATATAGTTTAGTCATGCTCCATTTTCGTCACACAAGAATGCTCTCATCATGCGCAACCCCGATGAAAATCAAAGCTATTGTTTCATACTTTAGTAATCTCAAACTTTTTCAACCTTCACGCAATACATGAGCGTGAGCCATGGATATAGCACTATGGGTGGAATAGAATATAATGATGGGGGTTATGTGGAGAAGACAAAAAGGGAGAAAGTCTCACATCAACGAGGCTAATCAATGAGCTATGGATATGCCCATCAATTGATGTTAATGCAAGGAGTAGGGACTGCCATGCAACGGATGCACCAGAGCTATAAATATATGAAAGCTCAACAAAAGAAACTAAGTGGGTGTGCATCCAACTTGCTTGCTCATGAAGACCTAGGGCATTTGAGGAAGCCCATTGTTGGAATATACAAGCCAAGTTCTATAATTAAAAGTTCCCACTAGTATATGAAAGTGACAAAACAAAAGACTCTCTATCATGAAGATTTTGGTGCTACTTTGAAGCACAAGTGTGGTAAAGAGGATAGTAACATTGTCCCTTCTCTCTTTTTCTCTTATTTTTTGGGCCTTCTCTTTTTTTATGGCCTTTCTTCTCTTTTTTATTTTTTTATTTTTCCTCACTTGGGACAATGCTCTAGAAAATGATGATCATCACACTTCTATTTATTTACAACTCAATGATTACAACTCGATACTAGAACAAAGTATGACTCTATATGAATGCCTCCGGCGGTGTACCGGTATATGCAATGAACCAAGAGTGACATGTATGAAAGGATTATGAATGGTGGCTTTGCCACAAATACTATGTCAACTACATGATCATGCAAAGCAATATGACAATGATGAACGTGTCATGATAAACGGAACGGTGGAAAGTTGCATGGCAATATATCTCGGAATGGCTATGGGAATGCCATAATAGGTAGGTATGGTGGCTATTTTTCGGAAGATATAAGGAGGTTTATGTGTCAAAAAGAGCGTATCATATCACGGGGTTTGGATGCCCCGGCGAAGTTTGCACCAACTCTCAATGTGAGAAAGGGCAATGCACGGTACCGAAGAGGCTAGCAATGATGGAAAGGTGAGATTGCGTATAATCCATGGACTCAACATTAGTCATAAAGAACCCACATACTTATTGCAAAAATATACAAGTCATCAAAAATCAAGCACTACGCGCATGCTCCTAGGGGGGTAGATTGGTAGGAAAAGACCATCGCTCGTCCCCGACCGCCATTCATAAGGAAGACAATCAAAGAACACCTCATGTTTCAAATTTGTTACATAATGTTTACCATACGTGCATGCTACGGGACTTGCAAACTTCAACACAAGTATTTTTCAAATTCACAACTACTCAACTAGCACAACTTTGATATCACTACCTCCATGTCTTAAAACAATCATCAAGCATCAAACTTCTCTTAGTATTCAACACACTCATTAGAAAGTTTTTACTAGTCTTGAATACCTAGCATATTAGGATTATTTAAGTAAATTACCATGCTATTTAAGACTCTCAAAATAATATAAGTGAAGCATGAGATAATAATAGTTTCTATAAAACAAATCCACCACCGTGCTCTAAAAGATATAAGTGAAGTACTAGAGCAAAAACTATATAACTCAAAAGATATAAGTGAAGCACATAGAGTATTCTAATAATTTTCGAATCATGTGTGTCTCTCTCAAAAGGTGTGTACAGCAAGGATGATTGTGGTAAACTAAAAAGCAAAGACTCAAATCATACAAGACGCTCCAAGCAAAACACATATCATGTGGTGAATAAAAATATAGCTCCAAGTAAAGTTACCGATGGAAGTAGACGAAAGAGGGGATGCCTTCCGGGGCATCCCCAAGCTTTGGCTTTTAGGTGTCCTTAGATTATCTTGGGGTGCCATGGGCATCCCCAAGCTTAGGCTATTACCACTCCTTGTTCCATAATCCATCAATCTTTCACCCAAAACTTGAAAACTTCACAACACAAAACTTAAAGTAGAAAATCTCGTGAGCTCCGTTAGCGAAAGAAAAAAAACACCACTTCAAGGTACTGTAATGAACTCATTATTTATTTATATTGGTGTTAAACCTACTGTATTCCAACTTCTCTATGGTTTATAAACTATTTTACTAGCCATAGATTCATCAAAATAAGCAAACAACACACGAAAAACAGAATCTGTCAAAAACAGAACAGTTGTAGTAATCTGTAGCTAACGCAAGATCTGGAACCCCAAAAATTCTAAAATAAATTTCTGGACATGAGTAATTTATCTATTAATCATCTGAAAAAATAATTAACTAAATATCACTTTCCAAATAAAAATGGCAGCAATTCTCGTGAGCGCTAAAGTTTCTGTTTTTTACAGCAAGATTAAAAAGACTTTCCCCAAGTCTTCCCAACGGTTCTACTTGGCACAAACACTAATTAAACACAAAAAACAAAACCAAAACAGATGCTAGATAAATTATTTATTACTAAACAGGAGAAAAAAGCAAGGAATAAAAATAAAATTGGGTTGCCTACCAACAAGCGCTATCGTTTAACGCCCCTAGCTAGGCATAAAAAGCAAGGATAGATCCAGGTATTGTCATCTTTGGTAGGCAATTCTTCAATGAGGCATCTATCATCCTTAAGAGTTTCTTTCTTTTTATTAATTACCAAACTTTTAGGCACAAGATCGAAAAATTCATTTGTAACAATTGGTTCCTTAATGATAGCAAAAAGATTGGGATGAATACTTATAGATTTGAGATCCGCAGTTTCCTTACTAGAGGATTCACCCTTATTTTTAGGAACATACCTAAGCTTGGCAATTTTAGTTGGAGGACTTGGAGTATTCTTTACGGAGGAAAAAGCGGTTCCCAAGTTGGTAATGATATTCTCAAGTTTATCGATTCTAGTGGAATCCTGATTTATTTTCTCATTAACTATGGGTTCATTCCCTCATGTAATGGTATCAAGGATATATCTATACCAAGGAGTAGTGCCTACATAAAAATTGCGGAGAAGAATGGAAGTGGATTGCTTCCTGGTAGATCTATTTTGAGCATTGCAAATCATATACCAAGCATCTTTTAAATTTTCTCCTTCCCTTTGTTAATTAAGAACTTCATTCTCGGGAGATAAAGGAACAGATAGGGGACTAGCCATAACGAGAAGCAAGCGAAAAAGAGGCGAACGGAAAAGAGAGGGCGAATAAAACGGCAAGGGTGAAGTGGGGGAGAGGAAAACGAGAGACAAATGGCAAATAATGTAATGCGGGAGATGAGGGTTTGTGATGGGTACTTGGTGTGTTGACTTTTGCGTAGACCTCCCCGGCAACGGCGCCAGAAATCCTTCTTGCTACCTCTTGAGCACTTGCGTTGGTTTTCCCTTGAAGAGGAAAGGGTGATGCAGCGAAGTAGCATAAGTATTTCCCTCAGTTTTTGAGAATCCAAGGTATGAATCCAGTAGGAGGCCGTGCACAAGTCCCTCACACCTACACAAACAAATAAATCCTGGCAACCAACGCGATAAGGGGTTGTCAATCCCTACACCGTCACTTATGAGAGTGAGATCTGATAGATATGATAAGATAATATTTTTGGTATTTTTATGATAAAGATGCAAAGTAAAATAAATGGCAAAGGAAATAACTAAGTATTGGAAGATTAATATGATGGAAAATAGATCCGGGGGCCATAGGTTTCAATAGTGGCTTCTCTCAAGAGCATAAGTATTCACGGTAGGTAAACAAATTACTGTTGAGCAATTGACAGAATTGAGCATATTATGAGAATATCTAGGTATGATCATGTATATAGGCATCACGTCCGAGACAAGTAAACCGACTCCTGCCTGCATCTACTACTATTACTCCACACATCGACCGCTATCCAACATGCATCTAGAGTATTAAGTTCAAAAGAACAGAGTAACGCTTTAAGCAAGATGACATGATGTAGAGGGATAAACTCATGCAATATGATATAAACCCCATCTTGTTATCCTCGATGGCAACAATACAATACGTGCCTTGCTGCCCCTACTGTCATTGGGAAAGGACACCGCAAGATTGAACCCAAAGCTAAGCACTTCTCCCATTGCAAGAAAGATCAATCTAGTAGGCCAAACCAAACTGATAATTCGAAGAGACTTGCAAAGATAACCAATCATACATAAAAGAATTCAGAGAAGATTCAAATATTGTTCATAGATAAACTTGATCATAAACCCACAATTCATCGGTCTCAACAAACACACCGCAAAAGAAGATTACATCGAATAGATCTCCACAAGAGAGGGGGAGAACTTTGTATTGAGATCCAAAAAGAGATAAGAAGCCATCTAGCTAATAACTATGGACCCGAAGGTCTGAAGTAAACTACTCACACTTCATCGGAGAGGCTATGGTGTTGATATATAAACCCTCTGTGATCGATGCCCCCTCCGGTGGAGCTCCGGAAAAGGC
This sequence comes from Triticum urartu, assembly GCF_003073215.2. Lineage (NCBI taxonomy): Eukaryota > Viridiplantae > Streptophyta > Magnoliopsida > Poales > Poaceae > Triticum > Triticum urartu. Next base: position 511,362,695 of record NC_053024.1, on the reverse strand, counting down.
TCCAAGATGGGATCTCGTGGATACAGAAAGTTACGGTGGTGGAATTAGGGTTTTGGCTCCGTATCTGGTAGTTTGGGGGTACGTAGGTATGTATAGGAGGAAGGAGTACGTCGGTGGAGCAACAGGGGGCCCACGAGGGTGGAGGGCACGCCCAGGGGGGTAGGCGCGCCCCCTACCTCGTGGCCTCCTGGTTGAAGTCTTGACATAGGGTCCAAGTCCTCTGGATCACGTTAGTTCCGAAAATCACGTTCCCGAAGGTTTCATTCCGTTTGGACTCCGTTTGATATTCTTTTTCTGTGAAACTCTGAAATAGGCAAAAAACAGCAATTCTGGGCTGGGCCTCCGGTTAATAGGTTATTCCCAAAAATATATAAAAGTGTATAATAAATCCCAATAATGTACAAAACAGAATATAATATAGCATGGAACAATAAAAAAATATAGATACGTTGGAGACGTATCAACTTGCACCTTGCGGATTCCACTATTAAGAAACCTATGGGAAGAATTAATGATGTTCTTATTGTTGCAAATAGGAACTATGTGCCCGTATATTTCATTGTTCTTGATATAGATTGCAATCCTTCATGTCCTATTATTCTTTGTAGACCTTTCCTTAGAACGATTGGTGCAATTATTGATATGAAGGAAGGGAATATTAGATTCCAATTTCCGTTAAGGAAAGGCATGGAAAACTTTCCTACAAAGAAAATTAAATTACCATATGAATCTATTATGAGATCCACTTATGGATTGCCTATCAAAGATGGCAATACCTAGATCTATCTTCGCTTTTATGGCTAGCTTGGGGCGTTAAACGATAGTGCTTGTTGGTAGGAAAACCAATTTTATTTTTATTCCTTGCTTTTTCTCCTGTTTAGTAATAAATAATTTATCTAGCCTCTGTTTTGGTTGTGTTTTTTGTGTTTAATTAGTGTTTGTGCCAAGTAGAACCGTTGGGAAGACTTAGGGAAAGTCCTTTTGATCTTGCTGTAAAAAACAGAAACATTAGCGCTCACGAGAATCACTGCCATGTTTATTTGGAAGGTGCTATTTAGTTAATTCTTTTTGAAGATTATTAATAGATAAATTCCTCACGTCCAGAAATTTATTTTAGAATTTTTGGGGTTCAAGAAGTTGCGTTAGCTACTGATTACTACAGACTGTTCTGTTTTTTTACAGATTCTGTGTTTTTTGTGTTGTTTGCTTATTTTGATGAATCTATGGCTAGTAAAAGAGTTTATAAACCATAGAGAAGTTGGAATACAGTAGGTTTAACACCAATATAAATAAATAATTAGTTCATTACATTACCTTGAATTGGTGTTTTGTTTTCTTTCGCTAACGGAGCTCACGAGATTTTCTATTTTGAGTTTTGTGTTGTGAAGTTTTCAAGTTTTGGGTAAAGATATGATGGATTATGGAACAAAGAGTGGCAAGAGCCTAAGCTTGGGTATGCCCATGGCACCCCAAGGTAAAATTCAAGGACACCAAAAAGCCTAAACTTGGGTATGCCCCGGAAGGCATCCCCTCTCTCGTCTTCGTCTATCTGTAACTTTACTTGGAGCTATATTTTTATTCACCACATGATATGTGTTTTGCTTGGAGCATCTTGTATGATTTGAGTCTTTGCTTTTTAGTTTACCATAATCATCCTTGCTGTACACACCTTTTGAGAGAGACTCACATGATTTGAAATTTATTAGAATACTCTATGTGCTTCACTTATATCTTTTGAGCTATATAGTTTTTGCTCTAGTGCTTCACTTATATCTTTTAGAGCACGGTGGTGGATTTGTTTTATAGAAACTATTGTTCTCTCATGCTTCACTTATATTATTTTGAGAGTCCTTTAGAACAACATGGAAATTTACTATAATATAAAAACTTTCATATAAGTGCATTGAATACTATGAGAAGTTTGATACTTGATAATTGTTTTGAGATACGGAGATGGTGATATTAGAGTCATGCTAGTTGAGTAGTTGTGAATTTGAGAAATAATTGTGTTGAAGTTTGTGGTTCTCGTAGCATGCACGTATGGTGAACCGTTATGTGATGAGGTCGGAGCATGATTTATTTATTGATTGTCTTCCTTATGTGCGGCGGTCGGGGACGAGCGATGGTCTTTTCCTACCAATCTATCCCCCTAGGAGCATGCGTGTAATACTTTGCTTTGATAACTTATAGATTTTTGCAATAAGTATGTGAGTTCTTTATGACTAATGTTGAGTCCATGGATTATACGCACTCTCACCCTTCCACCATTGCTAGCCTCTCTAGTATCGCGCAACTTTCGCCGGTACCATAAACCCACCATATACCTTCCTCAAAACAGCCACCATACCTACCTATTATGGCATTTCCATAGCCATTCCGAGATATATTGCCATGCAACTTTCCACCGTTCCGTTATTATGACACGCTTCATCATTGTCATATTGCTTGCATGATCATGTAGTTGACATCATATTTGTGGCAAAGCCACCGTTCATAATTTTTCATACATGTCACTCATGCATCATTGCACATCCCGGTACACCGCTGGAGGCATTCACATAGAGTCATATTTCGTTCTAAGTATTGAGTTGTAAGTAAATAAAGTGTGATGATCATCATTATTAGAGCATTGTCCCAAGTGAGGAAAGGATGATGGAGACTATGATTCCCCCAGAAGTCGGGTTGAGACTTCGGACGAAAAAAGAAGAAGAAAAGAGGCCAAAAAGAAGAAGAAAGAAGGCTGAGGGAGTCCTGGATTAGGGGGTCTCTGGACAGCCGGACTGTTGGACTACGAAGATACAAGATTGAAGACTTCGTCCCGTGTCCTGATGGGACTTTCCTTGGTGTGGAAGGCAAGCTTGGCAATAAGGATATGTAGATCTCCTCCCTTGTAACCGACTCTGTGTAACCCTAGCCCCCTCCGGTGTCTATATAAACCGGAGGGTTTAGTCCATAGGACAATGGATAATCATACCATAGGCTAGCTTTTAGGGTTTGGCCTCTATGATCTCGTGGTAGATCAACTCTTGTAATACTCATATCATCAATATCAATCAAGCAGGACGTAGGGTATTACCTCCATCAAGAGGGCCCGAACCTGGGTAAACATCGTGTCCCCTGCCTCCTGTTACCATCCGCCTTAGACGCGCAGTTCGGGACCCCCTACCCGAGATCCGCCGGTTTTGACACTGACATTGGTGCTTTCATTGAGAGTTCCACTGTGCCGTCACTATAAGGCTTGATGGCTCCTTCGATCATCGGCAACGATGCGGTCTAGGGTGAGGTTTTTCTCCCCGTACAGATCTTCGTATTCGGCGGCTTCGCACTGCGGGCCAATTCGCTTGGCCATCTGGAGCAGATCGAGAGCTACGCCTCTGGCCATCAGGTCAGGTCCGGAAGCTTAAACTACACTGCCGACATCAGCGGAGACTTGATCTTCGACGGATTCGAGCCCAGGTCAGGTGCGCCGCACAATCACGATGAGCATGACGTAACTCTGCCGTAGGATAGTGTTCGGGAGATCGCATCTGCAACTATTCCGGCCTTCAATCCGGAGCAAATTGCGCCATCCGAGGACGGAGGGATAGACCCCGCCATGGAGGCCGCACTCTCAGTGGCGATAGAGCCGGATACTGACTTCACCCCTTACGAGAGCCGTGTCGCCAAACCATGGGATTCGTCTCTGTCCACAGACTCCGAGCCGCCTGCTTCCGTGCCTATCGAATCCGATTGGGCGCCGATCATGGAGTTCATCTCCGCGGATATCTTTCAGCACTCACCTTTCAGCGATGTGCTAAATTCATTAAGGTCTCTCTCCTTGACGAGAGAACCTTGGCCGAACTATGTCCGGCTAGAATGGGATGCGGACGATGAAGAAATTCGCTGCCCACCCACCACCCACTTAGTAGCCACCGTCGATGATTTAACCGACATGCTCGACTTAGACTCCGAAGACATCGACGGTATGGACGATGATGCGGGAGACGAGCAGGAACCACCGCCCACAGGGCGCTGGACTGCCACCTCGTCATATGGTAGACACAGGACACCCCCAAAGAAGGCAATGGCGACGAGACAACGGTGGATGAGCCCTCCAAGAAGCAACCCAAGCGCTGACGTCAGCGGCGCCGCTCTAAGTCCCGCCACAGCAAAAGTAGTGATACCGGCACAAGAGATAATACCCCTCCGAATAGTGCCGAAGACAACCACAATCCCCTCCAGCACGATGTAGAGCGGGAGGGTGAACAAGCTAGCCCTCCAGAGCAGGCAGCAGATGGAGAATCGGAGGAGGACAATTACATGCCTCTCTCCGAAGACGAGGTGAGCCTCGGCAACGAAGAATTTGTCATGCCTGAGGATCCTGTCGAGCAGGAGCGCTCAAGCGCCGGCTTATGGCCACAACAAATATCCTGAAGAAAAAGCAACAACAGCTTCAAGTTGATCAAGACTTGCTAGCAGATAGATGGACGGAAGTCCTTGCGGCCGAGGAATACGAACTCGAGCGCCCCTCCAAGAATTACCCAAAGCGCAGGTTGCTACCCCACTTCGAGAAGGAAGCATTGAAACCTACATCACGAGTGTACGATGTGGCTGACCGGCCACCTCGTGGCTGAGCCAGAGAGGCATTTCAGCCTGAAGTTCAGCCTGCACCCCGCCGCCACTCAAACAAAAATACCAAGGCCCGGGGCAACACACGGGACCTGTGATACGTATTGGAAAACAAGGAAAAACATGCAAGATCGATCTACGGATCACGGGGGCGCGCACCAATACGCGACGAGGATCGTCACGCCGAATACACTAAAAGCAAATCCGGCTGAGCCGGACACGACAGACAAGACTCGTATGAACCGAGTCGCGATATAGCCCGGCACAGAGGCGCCGCACACCCCTTATGCTTCACTGATGAAGTAATGGATCACGAATTCCCAGAAGGGTTTAAACCCGTAAACATTGAATTATACGATGGCACTACAGACCCTGCGGTATGGATAGAAGACTTCTTCCTCCACATTCATATGTCCCGCGGGGATAACCTACATGCCATCAAGTATCTCCCACTCAAACTCAAAGGGACGGCTCGGCATTGGCTCAATAGCTTGCCGGCAAACTCCATAGGAAGTTGGGAGAACCTGGCAGACGCAGTCCTGGACAATTTCCAAGGCACTTACGTGCGATCGCCGGATACTGACGATTTAAGTCATATAACTCAGCAGCCAGTGGAATCGGCCAGGAAATTCTGGACCCGGTTCCTAACCAAGAAGAACCAAATTGTCGAATGTCCGGATGCAGAGGCCTTAGCGGCATTTAAGCATAATATCCGTGATGAATGGCCCGCCCGGAACCTCGGCCAGGAGAAGCCAAAATCCATGGCAGCCCTCACGACACTTATGACCCGCTTTTGTGCAGGCGAAGATAGCTGGTTGGCTCGTAGTACCAATACAGCAAGCAAACTTGGCATATCACAAGCTAGGGATAGCAATGGCAAACCATGACGCAACAAACACAAGCACCGCAAATACGGTGAAAACGCAAAAAATACGGCAATTAATGTCGGGTTCAGGGTCTCAAAGTCTGGTCAGCGGAAAGGGCCGCCCAAAAATACAAATCCGGGTCCATCCAGTCTGGACCGCATACTCGCTCGCCAATGCCAAATTCATGGCACCCCAGAAACGCCAACCACCCATACCAACAGAGAATGTTGGGTCTTCAAACAAGCCGGCAAGGCAGGCGCCAAAAACGAAGAGGGGTCTCAAAGCGACAATAGCGACAAAGAGCCCAGATCGCCGAACACAAGAGGGCAAAATAAAATCCCCCCCCCCCATACTCAATCGGTGAATGTGGTAAATACCACCCAAATTGCCCACTTGGACCAGATATGCACCCTCAGGGACGCCGGCTCAACGGAACTCGCCGTCCCACAATATAAGCTAGGGCCGGTCACCATCAATCACATGGATCATCCGGTTAACGCCAATCGGGGCAATCCAGCCGCACTAATCCTCGACCCAATAGTAGATGGGTTCCACCTCACTCGAGTCCTTATGGATGGAGGTAGCAGTTTAAATCTGCTTTACCAGGATACAGTGTGCAAGATGGGCATCAATCATTCAGCGATCAATCCCACTAAGGCCACTTTTAGAGGCATCATACCAGGCATGGAGGTTAGCTGTACAGGCTCCATTGCCCTTGAGGTATTCTTCGGATCACCAGAAAATTACTATATCGAAGAGTTAATCTTCGAAATCGCCCCTTTCCGCAGTGACTATCAAGCACTGCTCGGGCGAACCGCGTTCGCTCGATTCAACGCGGTGCCACATTATGCCTACCGTAAGCTCAAAATGCCCAGTCCACGCGGCGTCATCACGGTTCATGGCAAGGTCGAACCTTCCTTCGGCACCTACAAATACATCGCTGCCTTAGCAGTAGGAACAACGAGCAGCACCTTGCAGCCGAACCTCGAGTCGACGCCCAGGCTCCCGGACACTTTCAAGGGGCTCCGAACTACTTCGCGGAAGGATACCCTGGCTCGTCTAGAGCTCAACTAAACATCCCGGCGAAGGCCATGACAGGCCGAACTCAGCGGTTCAACCGCCCTCCAGCACGCAAACATTTCTTATATTTCCTTCGCAGGTTCACCTTTGCACCGACCAGGACGAACTCCACAGAGGCAGCTCGAACGCGTCAGGGGATCCTTAGACATTCCCCACAGCGAACGTCCAGCTACAATACGGGTCCGCACTCAACCTCTTCCCTCTGGTCATAGCAGGTTCTACTATCACAACTCTTTTTTATTTTTATCACATTACTTGTACCCATACGCATAGACGTATTATTCAAATACAACATGTGGATTTATATGATGTTTACCTGTTGAATATTTCTTACCGAAATCATTTCATCAAATGGCATCCGTACACAGCGATATGCCTTAAATATGCCAGGGGCTTCGTTTTCCCCGTAACACGGCAATAAAAGTCCGAACACCTTCATGGAAGTTCAGCACCCCTCACTCATAGCATTATATGCATCAGCTCCGAATCATGTCTTGGGTCAATAGTTGGGTTTGCCCGGCTCCCATGTTTTGGTACCTTACATCCCGCTATATCGGCTAAGGTAGCACTGGGAGAACTACTGCGATTGTGTCCCGGTTCTTCCGAATGAGCACCTCAGTAGAGAAAGCCGAAAACTGACTGTCATGTGATACGTCTCCGTCGTACCTACTTTTCCAAACACTTTTGCCCTTGTTTTGGACTCTAACTTGTATGATTTGAATGGAACTAACCCGGACTGACGCTGTTTTTAGCAGAATTGCCATGGTGTTGTTTTATGTGCAGAAAACAAATATTCTCAGAATTACCTGAAACTCCACGGAACATCTTAGAAAAAATAATAAAAAATCCTCGCCAAAGATGAAGACCAGGGGGCCCACACCCTTCTCACGAGGGTGGGGGGCGCGCCCCCCTACCTCGTGGGCCCCCTGGATGTCCTCCGACGCCAACTCCAACTCTATATATTTGCTTTCGGAGAGAGAAAAATCAGAGAGAAGAAATCGTCGCGTTTTACGATACGGAGCCGCCCCCAAGCCCTAAAACCTCTCGGGAGGGCTGATCTGGAGTCCGTTCGGGGCTCCGGAGAGGGGGATTCTTCGCCGTCGTCATCATCAACCATCCTCCATCACCAATTTCATGATGCTCACCGCCGTGCGTGAGTAATTCCATCGTAGGCTTGCTGGACGGTGATGGGTTGGATGAGATTTATCACGTAATTGAGTTAGTTTTGTTAGGGTTTGATCCCTAGTATCCATTATGTTCTGAGATTGATGTTGCTATGACTTTGCTATGCGTAATGCTTGTCACTAGGGCCCGAGTGCCATGATCTGAACCTATTATGTTTTCATGAATATATGTGAGTTCTTGATCCTATCTTGCAAGTCTATAGTCACCTACTATGTGTTATGATCCGGCAACCCCGAAGTGACAATAATCGGGACCACTCCCGGTGATGACCATAGTTTGAGGAGTTCATGTATTCACTATGTGCTAATGCTTTGTTCCGGTTCTCTATTAAAAGGAGGCCTTAATATCCCTTAGTTTCCAATAGGACCCCGCTGCCACGGGAGGGTAGGACAAAAGATGTCATGCAAGTTCTTTTCCATAAGCACGTATGACTATATACGGAATACATGCCTACATTACATTGATGAATTGGAGCTAGTTCTGTGTCACCCTATGTTATGGCTGTTACATGATGAACCGCATCCGGCATAATTATCCATCACTGATCCGGTGCCTACGAGTTTTCCATATACTGGTTTACGCTTATTTACTTTCCCGCTGCTACTGTTACAATCACTACAAAATACCAAAAACATTACTTTTGTTGTCTTTACTTTTGTTGCCGCTACCACCACTATCATATTACTGTGCTACTAAACACTTTGCTGCAGATACTAAGTTTCCAGGTGTGGTTGAATTGACAACTCACCTGCTAATACTTGAGAATATTCTTTGGCTCCCCTTGTGTGGAATCAATAAATTTGGGTTGAATACTCTACCCTCGAAAGCTGTTGCGATCCCCTATACTTGTGGGTTATCAAGACCAATTTCTGGCGCCATTGCCGGGGAGCATAGCTCTATTCTTTGAGTCACTTGGGATTTATATCTGCTTATCACTATGAAGAACTTGAGAGATCCAAAAACCAAGATCTATACCTCAACTATGAGGGGAGGTAAGGAACTGCCATCTAGCTCTGCACTTGATTCACCTTCTGTTATGAGTAAGTTAGCGACACCTACACCTGCTTCTGCTATTCGTTCTGATATGTCGCATGTTATTGATGATGCCACTTCTGCTATGCATGATACTTATGATAAAACTGCTTCTATGCCTGATACTACTGTGCCCCTTGGTGAATTTCTTGATGAACAAATTGCTAGGGCTAGAGAAAAAGAAATTATTGAATCTGAATACGATGATGCTAGTGATGATGAAAATATGCCTGTTATTCCTGAGGGCTATCTTTTTGATATGGAATCTTTTGCTGCTATTTTAGCTTGCAGAGATAGATATGAGCTTAAGAGGTTATTAATTAAATGAAACAAAGAATCACTTAGAGATAAAATGAAACCCGACCCTGCTTTTGCTACTTCACCTATATGTGTTCCTGATAAGGATTATGAATTCTTTGTTGATCCTGATATAATTACTTTGGTTGAATCTGATCCATTTTATGGCTATGAATCTGAAACTGTTGTGGCACATCTTACTAAGTTAAATGATATAGCTGCCCTGTTCACTAATGATGAGAGATCGCGTTACTTTTATATACTCAAAATATTTCCATTCTCATTAAAGGGTGACGCTAAGATATGGTTTAATTCTCTTGATCCTGGTTGTGTGCGTAGTCCCCAGGATATGATTTATTACTTCTCTGCTAAATATTTCCCTGCTCATAAGAAACAAGCTATTTTGAGGGAAATATACAACTTCGTGCAAATTAAAGAAGGGAGTCTCCCACAAGCTTGGGGGGAGGCTTCTCAAGTTACTTAATGCTTTGCCTGATCATCCTCTTAAGAAACCTGAAATACTTGATATCTTTTATAATGGACTAACCGATGCTTCCAGAGATTACCTGGATAGTTGTGCTGGTTCTCTTTTCAGGGAAAGAACACCGGATGAAGCTGAAATTCTATTGAATAATATGTTGACAAATGAAAATAATTGGGCACCTCCTGAGCCAGCTCCTGAGCCAACTCCTGCCAATTACTGAGCCTATTCCTAAACCAACTCCGAAGAAGAGAGGTGTTCTATTTCTCAGTCCCGAAGATATGCAAGAGGCAAAGAAATCTATGAAAGAAAAAGGTATTAAAGCTGAAGACGTTAAGAATTTACCTCCTATTGAAGAAATACATGGTCTTAATTCACCGCCTGTTGAAGAAACATATGATCTCAATTCTTATTTACTGAAGAACCTCCTGATCCCGATATCCCGACAGTAGTAAAGGTAAATTCTCTCTATAGATATGATAAAGCTGAAGTCCCTCCTACTAAAATTGCTAGTCAGTGCTTGGATGAGTTTGATAACTTTATGTTTAAGCAAGACGACTTCAATGCTTATTTTGGTAGACAATTAAAAGAAAATGCTTATATGATTAGACGCTTGGGTGATTATATGGCTAATATTAAAGGTGAACTTAAACTTGTTAGCAAACATGCTTCTATGGTTACCACTCAAGTAGAACAAGTACTTAAGGCTCAAAAAGAAGTGCTTGATGAAATGAATAGTAAGAAAAATGATTATGCTGTTAGAGTGGCTACTAGACTGGTAGAATGACTCAGGACCTTTGTATCCTAAAGCACCCTAAGAGAATCGAGCAAGATTCTCAAAGAAATAATATTGATGTTCCTAGTTCTTCTAAAAAGAAGAAGAAGAAAAATGATAGAACTGTGCAAACTTCTAGTGAACCTATTGCTGAACCACCTGATAATCCAAATGATATTCTATGTCTGATGCTGAAACACAATCTGGTAATGAACATGAACCTAGTGAAAATATTAATGATGATGTTCATGATGATGCTCAACCTAGTAATGATAATGATGTAGAAATTGAACCTGCTGTTGATCTTGATAACCCACAATCAAAGAATCAACGTTATGATAAAAGAGACTTTGTTGCTAGGAAACATGGTAAAGAAAGGGAACCTTGGGTTCAGAAAACCCATGCCTTTTCCTCCGAAACCATCCAAGAAAAAGATGATGAGGATTTTGAGCGCTTTGCTGAAATGATTAGGCCTATCTTTTTGCGTATGAGATTAACTGATGTGCTCAAAACAAATCCTTATGCTAAATATATGAAGGATATCATTACTAATAAAAGAAAGATACCGGAAGCTGAAATTTCCACCATGCTTGCTAATTATACTTTTAAGGGTGGAATACCAAAGAAACTTGGAGACCCCGGAGTACCTACTATACCTTGCTCCATTAAAAGAAATTATATTAAAACTGCTTTATGTGATCTTGGAGCCGGTGTTAGTGTTATGCCTCTCTCTTTATATCGTAGACTTGACTTGAATAAGCTGACACCTACTGAAATATCTTTGCAAATGGCTGATAAATCAACTGCTATACCTGTCGGTATGTGAGGATGTGCCTGTTGTGGTTGCAAACGTTACTATTTTAACGGACTTTGTTATACTTGATATTCCCGAGGATGATAGTATGTCTATTATTCTTGGAAGACCTTTTCTTAATACTGCAGGGGCTGTTATTGATTGCAACAAAGGCAATGTCACTTTTCATGTTAATGGTAATGAGCATACGGTACACTTTCCGAGGAAACAACCTCAAGTTCATAGTATCAACTCTATTGGAAAAATTCCATCGATTATATTTGGAGGTTTTGAATTTCCTCTTCCTACTGTCAAGAAGAAATATGATATTCTTATTATTGGGGATGTGCATATCCCCGTTGAGGTAACTTAGTGTTATTCGAAATTTCTCCGGTTTCATGATTATCGGAATGAGTTTGTTAACAAGACTTGATCAACCTTGTTAGTGGATTCTTTTTGATGAGCATGAGATGGATGAAACTAGAAGCACAAACTTCTGTACCCTCTCTATACTTTCTGTTAATTAGTAGAAATAAAGTAAAAATAGTATTTTTCTGTCTGTTTCCTGACTTATCCGTGCAATATAAAAATATCCCGAAAATAAAAGTCCTCAGAATGCCATGCCAATTTAATATGATTTTTTCGGGAATATTTGAGGATTTACTGTGCAAAAATTACCGCGGGAGGAGCTGCCACCTGGCCACGAGGGTGGTGGGCGCGCCCCCTGCCTCGTGGGCCCACGGTGGCCCTCCTCCACTTATCCCAGCACCCATCTTCTTCCTCTGTCTCACACAAACCCGAAAAACCAACTCAAGCACGAGTTCCAGCCACTTTTGCTGTGATTTTCGATCTCCTTGCTCCAAAGCACCTCTCGCAAAACTGCTTGGGGAGATTGTTCCTTGGTATGTGACTCCTCCATTGGTCCAATTAGTTTTTGTTCTAGTGCTTTTATTCTTTGCAAATTTGTGCTGCATAGGTGACCATGTTTCTTGAGCTTGCATGTCAAATTTAATATGGTTCCAAGTAGTTCTAATGCTTGATATAGGCTCTAGGCACTTGTAGGAGTAGTTGCTATCAGTTTTATTGAAGTTGGTTCACTTTTGTTTGAAGTTACTAAAAATTTCAGAATTTTTCACAGAAAAACAATATGTTTAGGAAGATGTTCCAAGGTGGTTCCTCTAAGAAGCAAGGACCCAGGATTGCTATGCGCGATGCTGACGAGGATCCACCAAGAGACGCTCCAGTACGGCCTTGCGAATGGCCGTCGGAAAATTTTATGGACCGTGCGAGAATTAAAGAAGAATTCAAAGCATATTTATGCAATGCCGGTCTTGAGGATTTTGAGGCTAACAAATGCCCCCAGTATCATGATCTCACAAGTTCATTTGTGAGGAGGTTTGAGTATTCATCTTCGCGTAATTCTCCTTCAGTCATGTTTGATCTCTATGATAAATCTTATACCATGGACTTAGAGGATTTCACTTTTGCTTGCGAACTTCCATCATGGGGTAGTATTAGGTATCCCCCTAAATCTAAATTTAGAAACTTTCTTGCTAGTATAACTATAGGGGAATCTAGAGATATAACGCAGGCTACCATAGGGAGCATTCACTTTCCTGCTATACATTATTTTGCTCTCTTCATCGGTAGATGCATAAATGCTAAGGATGAAGCATGTCACATGTGTGTCCCTGATCTTAGCATTCTTAGGAGTGCTGTGTTAGGAGACCAATCTTATCATATGGGAGCCATTGTAGCTCGTAGGTTGCATCATAATAGACATAATGGAGATTTCTTTGGAGGAATTTATGCAACCCGCTTAGCTCATTTTCTTGAGATAGACATTCGTGAGGGTGATACGGAGTTGCCTCCTGCATATTTAGATTATAACTCTATGGCTTCGCACCAGTTTGTCGAGAGGCCTGAATCACCTCTCTTATATCGTTTAATTTTTGATAAACGACGTGTTTTCCGTATTACTCTCCCTGCTCCTGCCTTCTTTGATTCATAGACAAAAGGAAGATATGTTATTACCAGAGAGGAGGCAGAAGAGTACGAGAGGAGAGCGGAGGCAGCTCGACTCCACGCTGCAGCTCAGCAGGCGATAACCGCTGCACATCAGTATGATCCCAACTATTCTTCCTCATCACAGTACAGTTGGGAAACGTAGTAATTTCAAAAAAAATCCTACGCACACGCAGATCATGGTGATGCATAGCAACGAGAGGGGAGAGTGTTGTCTACGTACCCTCGTAGACCGGAAGCGGAAGCGTTAGCACAACGCGGTTGATGTAGTCGTACGTCTTCACGGCCCGACCGATCAAGCACCGAAACTACGGCACCTCCGAGTTCTAGCACACGTTCAGCTCGATGACGATCCCCGGACTCCGATCCAGCAAAGTGTCGGGCTGAGTTCCGTCAGCACGACGGCGTGGTGACGATCTTGATGTTCTACCGTCGCAGGGCTTCGCCTAAGCACCGCTACAATATTATCGAGGATTATGGTGGAGGGGGGCACCGCACACGGCTAAGAGATCAATGATCAATTGTTGTGTCTATGGGGTGCCCCCTGCCCCCGTATATAAAGGAGTGGAGGAGGGGGCCGGCCAAGGAGGGTGGCGCGCCCTAAGGGGGAGTCCAACTCCCACAGGGAGTAGGACTCCCCTTTTTCCTATTAGGAGTAGGAGAGGGAAGGAAGAGGAAGGAGGGAGGAAGGAAAGGGGGCCGGCCCCCCTCCCAATTCGGATTGGGCTTGGGGGCGCCCCCTCCCTTGCTCCTTTCCCCTCCTTTCAACTAAGTCCCAATAAGGCCAATATACCTCCCGGGGGGTTCCGATAACCTCCCGGTGATCCGGTATTGTCCCAATATCACCCGGAACCTTTCCGATGTCCAAATATGTCGTCCAATATATCGATCTTTATCGTCTCGACCATTTCGAGACTCCTCGTCAAGTCCGTGATCACATCCAGGACTCCGAAAACCTTCGGTACATCAAAACATATAAACTCATAATGAAACTGTCATCGTAACGTTAAGCGTGCGGACCCTACGGGTTCGAGAACGAACAATGTAGACATGACCGAGACACGTCTCCGGTCAATAACCAATAAGTGGATGCTCATATTGGCTCCTACATATTCTACGAAGATCTTTATCGGTCAAACCGCATAACAACATACGTTTGTTCCCTTTGTCATCGGTATGTTACTTGCCCGATATTCGATCGTCGGTATCTCAATACCTAGTTCAATCTCGTTACCGGCAAGTCTCTTTACTCGTTCTAATACATCATCCTGCAACTAACTTATTAGTTGCAATGCTTGCAAGGCTTAAGTGATGTGTATTACCGAGTGGGCCCAGAGATACCTCTCCGACAATCGGAGTGACAAATCGTAATCTCGAAATACGCCAACCCAACAAGTACCTTTGGAGACACCTGTAGAGCACCTTTATAATCACCCAGTTATGTTTTGACGTTTGGTAGCACACAAAGTGTTCCTCCGGTAAACGGGAGTTGCATAATCTCATAGTCATAGGAACATGTATAAGTCATGAAGAAAGCAATAGCAACAAACTAAACGATCAAGTGCTATGCTAACGGAATGGGTCAAGTCAATCACATCATTCTCCTAATGATGTGATCCCATTAATCAAATGACAACTCATGTCTATGGTTAGGAAACGTAACCATCTTTGATCAACGAGCTAGTCAAGTAGAGGCATACTAGTGACACTCTGTTGGTCTATGTATTCACACATGTATTATGTTTCCGGTTAATACAATTCTAGCATGAATAATAAATATTTATCATGATATAAGGAAATAAATAATAACTTTATTATTGCCTCTAGGGCATATTTCCTTCAGTCTCCCACTTGCACTAGAGTCAATAATCTAGTTCACATCGATATGTGATTTAATACCAATAGTTCACATCACCATGTGATTAACACCCATAGTTCACATCGACATGTGACCAACACCCAAAGGGTTTACTGGAGTCAATAATCTAGTTCACATCGCTATGTGATTAACACCCAAAGAGTACTAAGGTGTGATCATGTTTTGCTTGTGAGAGAAGTTTAGTCAACGGGTCTGCCACATTCAGATCCGTAAGTATTTTGCAAATTTCTATGTCAACAATACTCTGCATGGAGCTACTCTAGCTAATTGCTCCCACTTTCAATATGTATCCAGATTAAGACTTTGAGTCATTTGGATCGGTGTCAAAACTTGCATCGACGTAACCCTTTACGACGAACCTTTTGTCACCTCCATAATCGAGAAACATATCCTTATTCCACTAAGGATAATTTTAACCAATGTCCAGTGATCTACTCCTAGATCACTATTGTACTCCCTTGCCAAACTCAGGGCAGGGTATACAATAGGTCTGGTACACAGCATGGCATACTTTATAGAACCTATGGCCGAGGCATAGGGAATGACTTTCATTCTCTCTCTATCTTCTGCCGTGGTCGGGTTTTGAGTCTTACTCAACTTCACATCTTTTAACACAGGCAAGAACTCCTTCTTTGACTGTTCCATTTTGAACTACTTCAAAATCTTGTCAAGGTATGTACTCATTGAAAAACTTATCAAGCGTCTTGATCTATCTCTATAGATCTTGATGCTCAATATGTAAGCAGCTTCACCGAGGTCTTTCTTTGAAAAACTCCTTTCAAACATTCATTTATGCTTTGCAGAATAATTCTACATTATCTCCGATCAACAATATGTCATTCACATATACTTATCAGAAATGTTGTAGTGCTCCCACTCACTTTCTTGTAAATACAGGCTTCACCGCAAGTCTGTATAAAACTATATGCTTTGATCAACTTATCAAAGCGTATATTCCAACTCCGAGATGCTTGCACCAGTCCATAGATGGATCGCTGGAGCTTGCATATTTTGTTAGCACCTTTAGGATTGACAAAACTTTCTTATTGCATCATATACAACTCTTCTTTAATAAATCCATTAAGGAATGTAGTTTTGTTTATCCATTTGCCAGATTTCATAAAATGTGGCAATTGCTAACATGATTCGGATAGACTTAAGCATAGATACGAGTGAGAAACTCTCATCGTAGTCAACACCTTGAACTTGTCGAAAACCTTTTGCGACAATTCTAGCTTTGTAGATAGTAACACTACTATCAACGTCCGTCTTCCTCTTGAAGTCCATTTAATCTCAATGGCTCGCCGATCAATGGGCAAGTCAATCAAAGCCCATACTTTGTTCTCATACATGGATCTCATCTCAGATTTCATGGCCTCAAGCCATTTCGTGGAATCTGGGCTCATCATCGCTTCCTCATAGTTCGTAGGTTCGTCATGGTCAAGTAACATGACCTCCAGAGCAGGATTACCGTACCACTCTGGTGCGAATTTCACTCTGGTTTACCTACGAGGTTCGATAGTAACTTGATCTGAAGTTACATGATCATCATCATTAGCTTTCTCACTAATTGGTGTAGTAGTCACAGGAACATATTTCTGTGATGAACTACTTTCCAATAAGGGAGCAGGTACAATTACCTCATCAAGTTCTATTTTCCTCCCACTCACTTCTTTCGAGAGAAACTCCTTCTCTAGAAAGGATCCATTCTCAGCAACGAATATGTTGCCTTCGGATCTGTGATAGAAGGTGTAGCCAACATTTTCTTTTGGGTATCCTATGAAGATGCACTTCTCCGATTTGGGTTGAGCTTATCAGGTTGAAACTTTTTCACATAAGCATTACAACCTCAAACTTTAAGAAATGACAGCTTAGGTTTCTTGCCAAACCATAGTTCATACGGTGTTGTCTCAACGGATTTAGATGGTGCCCTATTTAATGTGAATGTAGCTGTCTCTAATGCATAACCCCAAAACGATAGTGGTAATTGGTAAGAGACATCATAGATCACAGGATATCTAATAAAGCACGGTTACGACGTTCGGACACACCATTACACTGTGGTGTTCCAGGTGGCGTGAGTAGTGAAAATATTTCACATTGTTTTAACTGAAGGCCAAACTCGTAACTCAAATATTTTACTTCTGCGATCATATCGTAGAAACTTTTATTTTTGTTACGATGATTCTCCACTTCACTCTGAAATTCTTTGAACTTTTCAAATGTTTCAGACTTGTGTTTCATCAAGTAGATATACTCATATCTGCTCAAATCATCTGTGAAGATCAGAAAATAATGATACCTGCCGTGAGCCTCAATATTCATCGGACCACATACATCAGTATGTATGATTTCCAACAAATCTGTTGCTCGCTCCATTGTTCCGGAGAACGGAGTCTTAGTCATCTTGCCCATGAGGCATGATTCGCAAGCATCAACTGATTCATAATCAAGTGATTCCAAAAGCCCATCAGCATGGATTTTCTTCATGCGCTTTACACCAATATGACCTAAACGGCAGTGCCACAAATAAGTTGCACTATCATTATTAACTTTGCATCTTTAGGCTTCAATATTATGAAAATGTGTATCACCACGATCGAGATCCAACAAACCATTTTCATTGGGTGTATGACCATAGAAGGTTTTATTCATGTAAACAGAACAACAATTTATTCTCTTACTTGAATGAATAACCATATTGCAATAAACATGATCAAATCATATTCATGCTCAACGCAAACACCAAATAACACTTATTTAGGTTCAACACTAATCCCGAAAGTATAGGGAGTGTGCGATGATGATCATATCAATCTTGGAACCACTTCCAACACATATCGTCACTTCACCCTTAACTAGTCTCTGTTCATTCTGCAACTCCCGTTTTGAGTTACTACTCTTAGCAACTGAACCAGTATCAAATACCGAGGGGTTGCTACGAACACTAGTAAAATACACATCAATAATCTGTATATCAAATATACCTTTGTTCACTTTGCCATCCTTCTAATCCGCCAAATACATGGGGCAGTTCCGCTTCCAGTGACCAGTCCCTTTGCAGTAGAAGCACTTAGTCTCAGGCTTAGGACCAGACTTGGGCTTCTTCACTTGAGCAGCAACTTGCTTGCCGTTCTTCTTGAAGTTCCCTTTCTTTCCCTTTGCCCTTTTCTTGAAACTAGTGGTCTTGTTAATCATCAACACTTGATGCTCTTTCTTGATTTCTACCTTCATCGATTTCATCATCATGAAAAGCTCAAGAATCGTTTTCATCATCCCTTGCATACTATAGTTCATCACGAAGTTCTACTAACTTGGTGATGGTGACTAGAGAATTCTGTCAATCACTATTTTATCTGGAAGATTAACTCCCACTTGATTCAAGCGATTGTAGTACCCAGACAATATGAACACATGCTCACTGCTTGAGCTATTCTCCTCCATCTTTTAGCTATAGAACTTGTTGGAGACTTCATATCTCTCAACTCGGGTATTTTCTTGAAATATTAACTTCAACTCCTGGAACATCCATATGATCCGTGACGTTCAAAACGTCTTTGAAGTCCCGATTCTAAGCTGTTAAGCATGGTGCACTAAACTATCAAGTAGTCATCATATTGAGCTAGCCAAACCTTCATGACGTCTGCATCTGCTCCTGCAATAGGTCTTTCACCTAGCGGTGCATTAAGGACATAATTCTTCTATGCAGCAATGAGGATAAACCTCGGATCACGGATCCAATCCGCATCATTGCTACTGACATCTTTCAACTTAGTTTTCTCTAGGAACAAATCAAAAATAAAACAGAGGAGCTAAACGTGAGCTATTGATCTACAACATAGATATGCTAATACTACCAGGACTAAGTTCATGATAAATTTAAGTTCAATTAATCATATTACTTAAGAACTCCCACTTAGAAAGACATCCCTCTAATCTTCTAAGTGATCACGCGATCCAAATCAACTAAACCATAACCGATCATCACGTGAAATGGAGTAGCTTTCAATGGTGAACATCAATATGTTGATCATATCTACTATATGATTCACGCTCGACCTTTCGGTCTCAGTGTTCCGAGGCCATATCTACATATGCTAGGCTCGTCAAGTTTAACCTGAGTATTCTGCGTGTGCAAAACTGGCTTGCACTCGTTGTAGATGGATGTAGAGCTTATCACACTCGATCATCACGTGGTGTCTGGGCACGACGAACTTTGGCAACGGTGCATACTCAGGGAGAACACTTTTATCTTGAAATTTAGTGAGAGATCATCTTATAATGCTACCGTCAATCAAAGCAAGATAAGATGCATAAAAGATAAACGTCACATGCAATCAATATAAGTGATATGATATGGCCATCATCATCTTGTGCTTGTGATCTCCATCTCCGAAGCACCGTCATGATCACCACCGTCACCGGCGCGACACCTTGATCACCATAGTAGCATCGTTGTCGTCTTGCCAATCTTATGCTTCCACGACTATCGCTACCGCTTAGTGATAAAGTAAAGCATTACAGCGCAATTGCATTGCATACAATAAAGCGACAACCATATGGCTCCTGCCAGTTGCCGATAACTCGGTTACAAAACATGATCATCTCATACAATAAAATTTAGCATCATGTCTTGACCATATCACATCACAACATGCCCTGCAAAAACAAGTTAGACGTCCTCTACTTTGTTGTTGCAAGTTTTACGTGGCTGCTACGGGCTTAGCAAGAACTGTTCTTACCTACGCATCAAAACCACAACGATAGTTTGTCAAGTTGGTGCTGTTTTAACCTTCGCAAGGACCGGGCGTAGCCACACTTGGTTCAACTAAAATTGGAGAAACTGACACCCGCCAGCCACCTGTGTGCAAAGCACGTCGGTAGAACCAGTCTCGCGTAAGCGTACGCGTAATGCCGGTCCGGGCCGCTTCATCCAACAATATCGTCGAACCAAAGTATGACATGCTGGTAAGAAGTATGACTTATATCGCCCACAACTCACTTGTGTTCTACTCGTGCATATGACATCTACGCATAAAACCTGGCTCGGATGCCACTGTTGGGTAACGAAGCAATTTCAAAAATTTCCTACGCACACGCAAGATCATGGTGATGCACAACAACGAGAGGGGAGAGTGTTTTCCACGTACCCTCGTAGACCGAAAGCGGAAGCGTTAGTACAACGCGGTTGATGTAGTCGTATGTCTTCACGATCCGACCGATCAAGTACCGAACGCACGGCACCTCCGAGTTCTGCATACGTTCAACTCGATGACGTCCCTCGAACTCCGATCCAGCCGAGTCTTGAGGGAGAGTTTTGTCAGCACGACAGCGTGGTGACGATGATGATGTTCTACCGTCGCAGGGCTTCGCCTAAGCACCGCTACGATATGATCGAGGTGGATTATGGTCGAAGGGGGCACCGCACACGGCTAAGAGATCAAGAGATCAATTGTTGTCTCTTTGGGGTGCCCCCTGCCCCCGTATATAAAGGAGTGGAGGAGGGGGAGGGCCCGCCCTCTCTATGGCGCGCCCTAGGGGAGTCCTACTCCCACCGGGAGTAGGATTCCTCCTTTCCTAGTAGAACTAGGAGCCCTTCCAAGTAGTAGGAGTAGGAGGGAAGGAAAGGGAAGGGAAAAGGAGAAGGAAGGAAGGGCCCCCCCCTCCCTAGTCCAATTCGGACCAGCCCATGGGGAGGGGTGCGGCCACCCTTTGAGGCCTTTCTGTTCTTTCCCGTATGGCCCATTAAGGCCCAATACGAATTCCCGTAACTCCCCGGTACTCCCGAAAATATCCGAATCACTCGGAACCTTTCCGATGTCCGAATATAGTCGTCCAATATATCGATCTTTATGTCTCGACCATTTCGAGAATCCTCGTCATGTCCCCGATCTCATCCGGGACTCCGAACTCCATCGGTAAATCAAAACACATAAACTCATAATATAACCGTCATCGAACTTTAAGCGTGCAGACCCTACGGGTTCGAGAACTATGTAGACATGACCGAGACACGTCTCCGGTCAATAACCAATAGCGGAACCTGGATGCTCATATTGGCTCCTACATATTCTACGAAGATCTTTATCGGTCAAACCGCATAACAACATACGTTGTTCCCTTTGTCATCGGTATGTTACTTGCCCGAGATTCGATCGTCGGTATCTCAATACCTAGTTCAATCTCGTTACCGGCAAGTCTCTTTACTCGTTCC